>NW_027278612.1:0-160173 GCF_030028105.1 Mobula birostris
GCTGTGGTTTCGCGCACCTCCCATAGATTACCCTATATCGCTGTGTTTTTGCGCACCTCTCATACCGTCCCCTTTTTCATTGTGTTATTGCGCGCCTCTCATTGCTTCCCCTCTATCGCTGTGTTCTCGTGCACCTCTGATTGCTTTCCATATATTGCAATGTTTTCACGCACCTCTCATAGCTTCCTTCAAATTGCTCTGTTTTCGCGCACCTCTCATAACATCACGTTTCTCACCATTTTTTCCCGCACCTCCCATACCTTGCCCTATATTGCCGTGCTTTTGCGCACATCCCATAGATTCCCCTATATCGCTGTGTTTTTGCGCACCTCTCATACCTTCCCCTATATTGCTGTGTTTTCGCTCACCTCTTATAGCTTCCCCTATATCGCCGTGTTATCGTGCGCCTCTCATACCTTCCTCTATATCGACGTGTTTTCGCACACCTCCCATACCTTCCCCTATATTGCTCTGTTGTCGCATACCTCCCATACCTTCCCCTATATTGCTCTGTTGTCGCATACCTCCCATAACTTCCCCAACATCGCTGTGTTTTCGCGTACCTCTAATACCTTCTCCTATATCGCAATGTTTTCACACACCTCCCATAGGTTCCCCTATATCGCTGTGTTTTATACCACCTTTGACACCGTCCCCTATATCGCTCTGTTATCACTCACTTCCTATAGCTTCCCATATCGCAGCGTTTTCGAGCACCTCCTATAGATTCCTCTATATGACTGTGTTTTCGCGCACCTCTCATACCTTCCCCTAAATCGTTGTGTTTTCGCGCACCTCTCATACCTTCCCTATATCAGTGTGTTTTCATGCTTCTTGCATATCTACCCCTATATCCCTGCTTTTTCACTCTCCGCTCATACCATCTTCGATATTGCTGAGTTTTCGTGCACCTCTCATCGCTTCCCCTGTATCGATTCACATATCTTCAGGTATATCGCCGTGTTTTCGCACAGCTCCCATAGCTTTCGCTATATCACTGTTTTCGCGCACCTCTCATAGCTTCCCCTACATTGCTGTGTTTTCTCGCACCCCTCATACCTTCCCCTATATCGCTCTGTTATTGCGCACATCCCATAGCTTCCCATATATCGTTGCATTTTCGCGCACCTCCTATAGATTCCTCTATATCGTTGTGTTTTCACGCACCTCTCATTCATTCCCCTTTATCGCTGTGTTTTCGTGTACCACCCATACCTTCCATTATATCACTGTGGTTTCGTGCACCTCCCATAGATTCCCCTATATCGCTGTGTTTTTGCACACCTCTAATACCTTCCCGTATAACGCCTTGTTTTGACGCACCTCCCATACTTTCCCCTATATCGCTGTGTTCTCGTACACCTCTCATAGCTTAACATATCTTGCAATGTTTTTGTGCACCTCTCATAGATTCCCTAAATCACTGTTTACGCGCACCTCTCACAGCTAACCCTATATCGCCGTGTTTTCACGCACCTCGCATACCTTCCCCTATATCGCAGTGTTTTTGCTCACCTCCCATAGATCCACCTATATCGCTGTGTTTTTGTGCACCTCTCATACCGTCCCTATATCACCCTGTTTTCACGCACCTCCCATAGTTTCCCATATATCGCCGTGTTTTCCCACACCTCTCATACCTTCCCCTTTTTCACTGTGTTTTCACACACCTCTCATAGCTTTCCCTCTATCGCTGTGTTCTCGTGCACCTCTCATAGCTCTCCATATATTGCAATGTTTTCGCACACCTCTCATAGTTTCCCTCAAATTGCTCTGTTTTTGTGCACCTCTCATAACATCACATATATCACCATGTTTTCGCGCACTTCCCATAGCTTCCCCTATATCACTGTGTTTTCGCGCACCTCTCATACCTTCCCCTATATCGCCGAGTTTTGGTGCACCTCCCACACCTTCCCCTATGTCCCTCTGTACTCGTACACCTTTCATAGCTTAACATATATTGCAATGTTTTCGTGCACCTCTCATAGATTCCCCCAAATTGCTGTGTTTACGCGCACCTCTCATATCTTCCCCTATTTCGCCGTGTTTTCGCATACCTCTCATACCTTCTCCTATATCGCACTGTTTTCACGCACCAACCATAGTTTCCCCTACATCACTGTGTTTTCTCGCACTGCTCATTCCTTCCCCAATATCGCTCTGTTATCGAGCACCTCCCATAGCTTCCCATATATCGTTGTGTTTTCGCGCACCTCTCATACATTCCCTATATCACTGTGTTTTCATGCATCTTGCATACTTACCCGTATATCCCTGCGTTTTCACGCTCCGCTCATTCCATCCTCTAATTTCAGAGTTTTCGTACACCTCTCAACGCTTCCCCTGTATCGCCATATTTTCACGCACCTCCCCCTAGCTTCCCCTTCATCACTGTTTTCGCGCACCTCTCATAACTTCCCCTATATCACTGTGATTTCGCACTCCGCCCATAGCTTCCCCTATATTGCTGTGTTTTCGCTCACCTCTCATACCTTCCCCTGTATCGTCGTGTTTTCGTGCTCCTCCCATACCTTTTCATACATCGCTGTGTAATCGTGCTCCTTTCATACTTTCTCCTATATCGCTGTGTTTTCACACACCTTTCATAGCTTCCCCTATATTGCTGTGTTTTCTCACACCCCTCATACCTTCCCCTATATTGCGCTGTTATTGCTCACCTCCCACAGCTTCCCCTATATCGCTGCGTTTTCGTGCCCTTCCAATAGATTCCTCTATATCACTGTGTTTTCGCACACCTCTCATACCTTCCCCTATATCGTTGTGTTTTCGCGCACCTCTCATACCTTCCCCTATATCGTGGTGTTATCGTGCACCTCTCATACCTTCCCCTATATCGCTGTGACATCGCGCACCGCCCATAGCTTCCCCTATATCGCTGTTTTCGCTCACCTCTCACACCTTCCCATTTATCGCCGTCTTTTCGTGCACCTCCCATACCTTCCCCTATATCGCTGTGTTCTCGTACACCTCTTATAGCTTAACATATATTGCAATGTTTTCGTGCACCTCTCATAGAATCCCCCAAATCACTATGTTTACGCGCACCTCTCATGACTTCCCCTATATCACTGTGTTTTCGTGCACCTCCCATAGAGTCCCCTATATCGCCGTGTTTTTGCTCACCTCTCACAGCTTTGCCTAAATCGCGCATCACTCCTACCTTCACCTTTTCATATGCCGACGTGTTTTCACAAACCTCTCATACCTTCACGTATATCGCCGTGTTTTCGTGCACCTCCCATGACTTCCCCTATATCACTGTGTTTTCGTGCACTTCTCATACCTTCCCCTATATTGCTGTGTTTTCACTCACCTCTTATCATATAGCTTCCCCTATAACGCTGTGTTTTCCTGCACTTCTCATACCTTCCCCTATATTGATGTGTTTTCACGCACCTCTGATACCTTCACGTATATTGCCGTGTTTTCGTGCACCATCCATACCTTCCCCTATATTGCTGTATTGTTGCATAACTCCAATAGCTTCCGTTATATCACGGTTTTCGCGCACCTCTCATACCTTCCCGTACATCGATGTGTTTTCGTACTCCTCTCATACTTTCTCCTATATTGCCGTGTTTTCACGCACCTCCCATAACTTCCCCTACATCGCTGTGTTTTCTCGCACCCCTCATACCTTCCCCATGTCGCTCTGTTTTCGTGCACCTCCCACAGCTTCCCATATATCGCTGCGTTTTCGTGCACCTTCTATAGATTCCTCTATATCATTGTGTTTTCGCGCACCTCTCATACTTTCCCCTATATCGCCGTGTTTTCGTGCACCACCCATACCTTCCCCTATATCGCTGTGGTTTCGCGCACCTCCCATAGATTCCCCTATATCGCTGTGTTTTTGCACACCTCTCATACCGTTCCCGATATCGCCCTGTTTTCACGCACCTCCCATAGTTTCCCATATATCGCAGTGTTTTCCGGCACCTCTCATACCTTCCCCTTTTTCACTGTGTTTTCGTGCACCTCTCATAGCTTCCCTCAAATTGCTCTTTTTCGCAGACCTCTCATATAATCATCTATATCACCATGTTTTCACGCACCTCCCATAGCTTCCCCTATATCACTGCTGTTTTCGCGCACCTCTCGTACCTTCCTCTATATCGCCGTGTTTTCGTGCACCTCCCATACCTTCCCCTATATCGCTGTGTTTTCGTGCACCTCCCATAGAGTCCCCTATACCACTGTGTTTTCGCACACCCCTCATACCTTCCCCTATATCGCTCTGTTATCGCGCACCTCCCATAGCTTCCCATATATCGTTGCTTATTTGCGCACCTCTTATAGATTCCTCTATATCACTGTGTTTTTGCGCACCTCTCATACCTTTCCCTATATCGCGTGTTTTCGTGCACCACCCATACCTTCCACTGTATCGCTGTGATTTTGTACAACTCCCATAGATTCTCCTATGTCTCTGTGTTTTTGCGCACCTCACATACCTTCCCCTATATCGACGTGTTTTCACGCAATTCTCATATCTTCTTGTATATCGCCGTGTTTTCGTGTACCTCTCATAGCTTTCCCTATATCACTATGTTTTTGCACACCTTTCATACCTTCCCCTATATCGACGTGTTTTCGCAGACTTCTCATCCCTTCCCCGATATTGCTGTGTTTTAGCGCACTTCTGATACCTTCCCCGTATGACTGTGTTTTCACGCACCTCCATAACTTCCCTTATGTCTCTGTACTCTTCTGCACCTCTCATCACTTCCCCTATATAGCTCTGCTTTCGCACACCTCCCATAGCTTCCCGTACATCGCTGTTTTTGCTCACCACTCATACCTTCCCCCACATTGCACTGTTTTCAAGCACCTCCCATAGTTTCCCATATAGCGCCATGTTTTCGCGCACCTCTCATACTTCCCCTATATCGCTATGTAATCGCACACCACCCGTTGCTTCCCATTTTTCGCCCTGCTTACGCGCACCTCTCACAGCTTCTTATATATTGCGATGTTTTCGCGCACCTCTCATAGCTTCCCCCAAATCGCTGTGTTTTCGCGTTCCTCTCATACCTTCCCCTATGTCGCTCTGTTTTCATGCACCTCCCATACCTTCCAATATATCGCTGGTTTTTCGCGCACCTCTCACACCTTCCACTATATCGCTTTTCCTTTTTTCTGTGTTTTCGCTCACCTCTCATAGCTGCCCCTATACCACCTATTGTTCACGCACATCTAATTACTTCGCCTTTATCGCTGTGTTATCGAGCAGCTCACATAACTTCCCCTATATTGCTATGTTTTCAGGGACCTTCCATAGCTTCCCATTTTTCACCATATTTTCGCGCACCTCTCATAGCTTCCCATATATTGCGATGTTTTCACGGACCTCTCATAGATTCACCAAAGTTGCCATGCTTTTGCGCACCTCCCATAGCTTCCTCCATATTGCAGTGTTTTCTCACACATCTCATACATTCCCCTATATCGCTGTGTTTTCACTCACCTCTCATCCCATCCCCGATATCACTGTGATTTCGCGCACCTTCCAAGGCTTCCTCTATATCCCTGTGCTTTCGCTCACCTCTCATAGCTTCCGCTATATCACCGAGTTTTCGCGCACCTCTCATATCTTGCCCTATGTCGCTGTGCTCTTGTGCACCTCTCTTCACTTCCCCTATATCGCCCTGTTTTCACGGACCTCCCATAGCTTCCCATTTTTCGCCGTGTTTTCGCGCACCTCTCATAGCTTCCCATTTATTGTGATGATTTTGCACACCTCTCATAGATTCCCCCAAATCGCTGTGTTTTTGCACACCTCTCATAGCTTCCCATATATCGCCATGTTCTGGCACACCTTGCATAGCTACCCCTACATCGCTGTGTTTTCGCGCACCTTTCATACCTTCTCCTATATCGCCGTGCGTTCACGCACCTCCCATAGCTTCCCCTATATTGCTGTGTTTTCTCACACTTCTCATAACTTTTCCATTCTCGCTTTGTTTTTGTGCACCTCCCATAGCTTCCCATATATCGCTGTGTTTTCTCGCACTTCTCATACCGTCCACTATACCGCTATGTTTTCGCACATCTCTCGTAGCTTGCCCTATATCGATGTGTGTTCGCGTACCTCTCATAACTTCCCCTATTTCGCTGTGTTTTCGCGCAGCTCGCATAGCTTCCACTATATCATTGTGTTTTCACGCACCTCTCATACCTTCAAGTATATCGACGTATATTCGCGCACCTCTAATAGCTTCCCCTATATGGCCGTGTATTTTCACATATCGCATAGCTTCCCCTATATCGTTGTGTTCTTGCGCACCTCCCATACCTTCCACTCTATCGCTGTATTTTCGCGCACCTCTCATAGCTTTCTATATATTGCAATTTTTTCGCGCACCTCTCATAGCTTCCCCCGAACCGCTGCGTTTTCGTACACCTCGCATAGCTTTCTATATATTGCAATTTTTCTGCGCACTTCTCATAGCTTCCCCTATATCGCCGTATTTTCACGCACCTCGCATAGTTTCCCATATATCGCCATGTTTTCGCACACCTCCCATACCTTCCCCTTTTTTGCTGTGTTATTGCACACCTCTCATAGCTTCCCCTCTATTGCTATGTTCTCGTGCACCTCTCATAGGTTTCTATATATTGCAATATTTTCGCGCACCTCTCATAGCTTCCCCAAAATCACTGTGTTTTTGCGCACCTCTCATAGCTTCCCCTATAGCACCATGTTTTCGCGCACCTCGCATAGCTTCCCATATATTGTTCTGTTTTCGCGCACCTCTCATAACTTCCCCTACATCGCTACGTTTTTGCTCACTTCTGATAGTTTTGCCGATATCGTCGTGTTCTCGCGCACCTCTCATACCTTCCCTTTTTTAGCTGAGTTTTCGCTCATCTCTCATACATTCACCTATATCGACGTGTATTAATGCACATCTCATACCTTCACTTATATCGCCCCTCTATTGCTGTGTTCTCGTGCACCTCTCATAGGTTTCTATATATTGCAATATTTTCGCGCACCTCTCATAGCTTCCCCTATATCGCCTTGTTCTGGCGCACCTTGCATTGCTTACCCTACATTGCTATGTTTTCGCGCACCTCTCATACCTTCTCCTATATCGCCGTGCTTTCACGCACCTCCCATAGCTTCCCCTATATTGCTGTTTTTTCTCACACCTCTCATACCTTCCCCTTTCTCTCTCTGTTTTCGTGCACCTCCTATAGCTTCCCATATATCGCTGTCTTTTCGCGCAGCTCTCATACCTTCCCCTATATCGCTGTGATTTTGCTCATCTCTCACAGCTAGCCTA
The DNA here is from genome assembly GCF_030028105.1 of Mobula birostris. Taxonomy (NCBI): domain Eukaryota; kingdom Metazoa; phylum Chordata; class Chondrichthyes; order Myliobatiformes; family Myliobatidae; genus Mobula; species Mobula birostris. Next base: position 7,314 of record NW_027278612.1, read on the forward strand.
TATCGCCGTGTTCTCGCAACCTCTCATACCTCCCCCTTTTCAGCTGATTTTTTGCTCATCTCTCATACTTTCCCTTAAATCGACGTGTTTTCACGTACCTCTCATACCTTCCCCTGTATCGCCGTGTTTTCGAGCACCTTTCATAGCATCCCCTATATCGCCGTGTTTTCACTCACCTCTCATACCTTCCAATATATCGCTGTGTTTTCACGCACCTCTCGTGCTTCCCCTGTATCGCTGTGCTTTTGCTCACCTCTCATAGCTTTTCCTATATCGCCATATTCTCACGCACCTCTCATACCTTCCCCTTTTTAGCTGAGTTTTCGCTCATCTCTCATACCTTCCCCTATATCAATGTGTTTTCACACACCTCTAATACCTTCACGTATATCGCTGTGTTTTCGCGCACCTCCCATAGCTCTCATTTATCACTGTGTTTTCGCACACCTCTCATACCTTCCACTATATCGCCATGTTTTCACACACCTCTCATAGCTTCCCATATATTGCAATGTTTTTGCGCACCTCGCATACCTTCCCCTATATCGTTGTGTTTTCGCACACCTCTCATACCTTCCACTATATAGATGGTTTTTCACGCACCTCTTGCAGTTTCCCCCAAATCACTGTGTTTTCGCGCACCTCTCATTGCTTCCCCCAAATCACTGTGTTTTCGCGCACCTCTCATAGCTTCCCCCAAATCACTGTGTTTTCGCGCACTTCTCATAGCTTCCCCTATATCACCATGTTTTCGCGCACCTCGCATAGCTTCCCCTATATCGTTCTGTTTTCGCGCACCTCTCATAACTTCCCATACATCGCTATGTTTTTGCTCACGTCTGATAGCTTTGCCTATATCGCCGTGTTCTCGCGCACCTCTCATACCTTCCCTTCTTTAGCTGAGTTTTCGCTCATCTCTCATACATTCTGCTATATCGACGTGCATTAAAGCACCTCTCATACCTTCACGTATATCTCCCTGTTTTCGCGCACCTCCCATAGCTTGTCCTATATCACAGTGTTTTCGTGCACCTCTCATAACTTCCCCTATATCGCCATTTTTCATGCACCTCCTATACATTCCCCTATATTGCTGTGTTTTCGCGCACCTCCCATATCTTCCCCTATATCCCCTTATTCTGGCGAAACTTGCATAGCTTCTCCTACATCGCTATGTTTACTCACACATCACATACCTTCCCCTATATCACAGTATTTTCACGCACCCCCCATACATTACCCTATATCGCTGAGATTTCCCGCACCTCCCAAGGCTTCCCCTATATTGCTGTGTTTTCGCTCACCTCTCATAGCTTCCTCTATATCACCGGGTTTTCGCGCACCTCTCATACCTACAATATATCGCTGTGTTTTCATGCACCTCTCGTGCTTCCCCTGTATCGCTGTGCTTTTGCTCACCTCTCATAGCTTTTCCTATATCGCCATATTCTCACGCACCTCTCATACCTTCCCCTTTTTTAGCTGAGTTTTCGCTCATCTCTCATACCTTCCCCTATATCAATGTGTTTTCACACACCTCTAATACCTTCACGTATATCGCTGTGTTTTCGCGCACCTCCCATAGCTTTCATTTATCACTGTGTTTTCGCACACCTCTCATACCTTCCACTATATCGCCATGTTTTCACGCACCTCTCATAGCTTCCCATATATTGCAGTGTTTTTGCGCACCTCGCATACCTTCCCCTATATCGTTGTGTTTTCGCACACCTCTCATACCTTCCACTATATAGATGGTTTTTCACGCACCTCTTGCAGTTTCCCCAAATCACTGTTTTCGCGCACCTCTCATTGCTTCCCCCAAATCACCATGTTTTCGCGCACCTCGCATAGCTTCCCCTATATCGTTCTGTTTTCGCGCACCTCTCATAACTTCCCATACATCGCTATGTTTTTGCTCACGTCTGATAGCTTTGCCTATATCGCCGTGTTCTCGCGCACCTCTCATACCTTCCCTTCTTTAGCTGAGTTTTCGCTCATCTCTCATACATTCTGCTATATCGACGTGCATTAAAGCACCTCTCATACCTTCACGTATATCTCCCTGTTTTCGCGCACCTCCCATAGCTTGTCCTATATCACAGTGTTTTCGTGCACCTCTCATAACTTCCCCTATATCGCCATTTTTCATGCACCTCCTATACATTCCCCTATATTGCTGTGTTTTCGCGCACCTCCCATATCTTCCCCTATATCCCCTTATTCTGGCGAAACTTGCATAGCTTCTCCTACATCGCTATGTTTACTCACACATCACATACCTTCCCCTATATCACAGTATTTTCACGCACCCCCCATACATTACCCTATATCGCTGAGATTTCCCGCACCTCCCAAGGCTTCCCCTATATTGCTGTGTTTTCGCTCACCTCTCATAGCTTCCTCTATATCACCGGGTTTTCGCGCACCTCTCATACCTACAATATATCGCTGTGTTTTCATGCACCTCTCGTGCTTCCCCTGTATCGCTGTGCTTTTGCTCACCTCTCATAGCTTTTCCTATATCGCCATATTCTCACGCACCTCTCATACCTTCCCCTTTTTTAGCTGAGTTTTCGCTCATCTCTCATACCTTCCCCTATATCAATGTGTTTTCACACACCTCTAATACCTTCACGTATATCGCTGTGTTTTCGCGCACCTCCCATAGCTTTCATTTATCACTGTGTTTTCGCACACCTCTCATACCTTCCACTATATCGCCATGTTTTCACGCACCTCTCATAGCTTCCCATATATTGCAGTGTTTTTGCGCACCTCGCATACCTTCCCCTATATCGTTGTGTTTTCGCACACCTCTCATACCTTCCACTATATAGATGGTTTTTCACGCACCTCTTGCAGTTTCCCCCAAATCACTGTTTTCGCGCACCTCTCATTGCTTCCCCCAAATCACCATGTTTTCGCGCACCTCGCATAGCTTCCCCTATATCGTTTTGTTTTCGCGCACCTCTGATAACTTCCCATACATCGCTATGTTTTTGCTCACCTCTGATAGCTTTGCCTATATTGCCGTGTTCTCGCGCACCTCTCATACCTTCCCTTTTTTAGCTGAGTTTTCGCTCATCTCTCATACATTCTGCTATATCGACGTGCATTAAAGCACCTCTCATACCTTCACGTATATCTCCCTGTTTTCGCGCACCTCCCATAGCTTGTCCTATATCACAGTGTTTTCGTGCACCTCTCATAACTTCCCCTATATCGCCATTTTTCATGCACCTCCTATACATTCCCCTATATTGCTGTGTTTTCGCGCACCTCCCATATCTTCCCCTATATCCCCTTATTCTGGCGAAACTTGCATAGCTTCTCCTACATCGCTATGTTTACTCACACATCACATACCTTCCCCTATATCACAGTATTTTCACGCACCCCCCATACATTACCCTATATCGCTGAGATTTCCCGCACCTCCCAAGGCTTCCCCTATATTGCTGTGTTTTCGCTCACCTCTCATAGCTTCCTCTATATCACCGGGTTTTCGCGCACCTCTCATACCTACAATATATCGCTGTGTTTTCATGCACCTCTCGTGCTTCCCCTGTATCGCTGTGCTTTTGCTCACCTCTCATAGCTTTTCCTATATCGCCATATTCTCACGCACCTCTCATACCTTCCCCTTTTTTAGCTGAGTTTTCGCTCATCTCTCATACCTTCCCCTATATCAATGTGTTTTCACACACCTCTAATACCTTCACGTATATCGCTGTGTTTTCGCGCACCTCCCATAGCTTTCATTTATCACTGTGTTTTCGCACACCTCTCATACCTTCCACTATATCGCCATGTTTTCACGCACCTCTCATAGCTTCCCATATATTGCAGTGTTTTTGCGCACCTCGCATACCTTCCCCTATATCGTTGTGTTTTCGCACACCTCTCATACCTTCCACTATATAGATGGTTTTTCACGCACCTCTTGCAGTTTCCCCCAAATCACTGTTTTCGCGCACCTCTCATTGCTTCCCCCAAATCACTGTGTTTTTGCGCACCTCTCATAGCTTCCCCCAAATCACTGTGTTTTCGCGCACTTCTCATAGCTTCCCCTATATCACCATGTTTTCGCGCACCTCGCATAGCTTCCCCTATATCGTTTTGTTTTCGCGCACCTCTGATAACTTCCCATACATCGCTGTTTTTGCTCACCTCTGATAGCTTTGCCTATATTGCCGTGTTCTCGCGCACCTCTCATACCTTCCCTTTTTTAGCTGAGTTTTCGCTTATCTCTCATACATTCTGCTATATCGACGTGCATTAAAGCACCTCTCATACCTTCACGTGTATCTCCCTGTTTTCGCGCACCTCCCATAGCTTGTCCTATATCACAGTGTTTTCGCGCACCTCTCATAACTTCCCCTATATCGCCGTTTTTCATGCACCTCCTATACATTCCCCTATATCGCTGTGTTTTCGCGCAACTCCCATATCTTCCCCTATATCCCCTTATTCTGGCGAAACTTGCATAGCTTCTCCTACATCGCTATGTTTACTCACACATCACATACCTTCCCCTATATCACAGTATTTTCACGCACCCCCCATGCATTACCTTATATCGCTGAGATTTCCCGCACCTCCCAAGGCTTCCCCTATATCGCTGTGTTTTCGCTTACCTCTCATAGCTTCCTCTATATCACCGGGTTTTCGCGCACCTCTCATATCTTCACCTATATCACTGTGTTATCAAGCAGCTGTCATAGCTTCCCCTATATTGCTCTGTTTTCACGCACCTCCCATAGCTTCCCCTATGTCACTGTGCTCTCGTGCACCTCTCACCACTTCCCCTATATCGCCCTGTTTTCACGGACCTCCCACAGCTTCCCATTTCTCGCTATGTTTTCGCGCACCTCTCATAGCTTCCCATATATTGCGATGTTTTCGCGCACTACTCATAGATTCCCCCAAATCGCTGTGTTTTTACGCACCTCTCATGCCTTCCCTGATATCACTGTGATTTCGCGCACATCCGAAGGCTTCCCCTATAGCGCAGTGTTTTCGCTCACCTCCCATAGCTTCCGCTGTATCACCGTGTTTTCGCGCACCTCATTACTTCCTCTATATCGCTGTGTTATCAAGCAGCTCACATAACTTACCCTATATTGCCATGTTTTCAGGGACCTCCCATTTCTTCCCATTTTTCACCATGTTTTCGCGCACCTCTCATAGCTTCCCATATATTGCGATGTTTTCGCGGACCTCTCATAGATCCGCCAAAATCGCTGGGTTTTTGCAGACCTCTCATAGCTTCCCCTATATCGCCATGTTCTGGCGCACCTTGCATAGCTTCCCCTACGTCGCTGTGCTTTCGCGCACCTTTCATATCTTCTCCTACATCGCCGTGCGTTCACGCACCTCCCATAGCTTCCCCTATATTGCTGTGTTTTCTGACAGCTCTCATACGTTCCCCCTTCTCTCTCTGTTTTCGTGCACCTCCCATAGCTTCCTATATATCGCTGTGTTTTCGTGCACCTCTCATACTTTCCACTATATCGCTATATGGATGTGTTTTCGGGCACTTCTCATGTCTTCCCCGATATCGCTGTGTTTTCGCGCAGCTCTCATAGCTTCCCCTATGTCGACGTGTTTTCACGCATCTCTCATACCTTCACGTATATCGCCGTGTTTTCGCGCACCTCCCATAGCTTCCCCTATATCACTGTGATTTTGCGCACCTCCCAAGGCTTCCCTTATATCGCTGTCTTATCACTCACCTCTCATAGCTTCCCCTATATCGCTCTGTTTTCGCGCACCTCTGATACCTTCCCCTCTATCGCGGTGTTTTCGCGCACCTCTCATAGCTTTCCATATATTGCAATGTTTTCGCGCACCTCGCATAGCTTCACCTCCACCACTATGTTTTCCCACACCTCTCATACCTTCACCATATATAGCCGTGCCATAACACACCTCCTATAGCTCCCCCTATATGGCTGTGTTTTCTCACACCACTCATACCTTCCCCTTTCTCGTTCTGTTTTCGTGCACCTCCCATAGCTTCCCATATATCGCTGTGCTTTTGCTCACCTCTCATAACTTTTCCTATATCGCTATATTCTCACGCACCTCTGATACCATCCCCTTTTTAGCTGAGTTTTCGCTCATCTCTCATACCTTCCCCTATATCAACGTGTTTTCACGCACCTCTCATACCTTCACGTATATCGCTGTGTTTTCGCACACCTCCATAGTTGCCCTGTGTCACAGTGTTTTCGCGCACCTCTCATAAATTCCCCTATATCGCCGTGTTTTCATGCACCTCCCATACATTCCCCTATATCACTGTGTTTTCTCACACATCTCATACCTTCCCCTATATCGCAGTATTTTCACGCACCTTCCATACATTCCCCTATATCATCGTGTATTAGCGCACCTCTCATATCTTCCCCTATATCACTGACTTGTCAAGCAGCTGTCATAGCTTCTCCTATATTGCTCTGTTTTCATGCACCTCTCATAGCTTCCCCTATGTCTCTGTGCTCTCGTGCACCTCTCATCACTTCCCGTATATCGCCCTGTTTTTTCGGACCTCCCATAGCTTCCCATTTTTCGCCTTGTTTTCGCGCACCTCTCATAGCTTCCCATATATTGCGATGTTTTCGTGCACCACTCATAGATACCCCCAAATCGCTGTGTTTTTGCGCACCTCTCATCGCTTCCCCTATATCGCCGTGCTCTGGCACTCCTCGCATAGCTTCCCCTACATCGCTGTGTTTTCGTGCACCTCTCATTCCTTCTCCTATATCACCATGTTCTCATGCACCTCCCATAGCTTCCCCTATATCACTGTGTTTTCTCACACCTCTCATACCTTCCCCTATATCGCTGTGTTTTCCCGCACCTCACGTAGTTTCCCCAATATCATTGTGTTTTTGCTCACCTGTTATAGCTTCCCCTATATCGCTGTGTTTTCACGCACCTCTCATATCTTCCACTATATCGCTGTGTTTTCGCGCACGTCCCATAACTTCCCGTACTTCGCTGTATTTCTGCAAACCTCCCTTATCTTCCCATATATCGCCGTGTTTTCGCACACCTCCCATAGGTTTCCCTGTAAGACTGTGTTTTCGCGCAGCTCTCATCCCTTCCCCTATATCGCTGTGTCATCGCACACCTCTCATACATTCTGCTGTATCGCTGTATAATCACACACCTCTCATTGCTTCCCCTATATCGCTGTGCTTTCGCGCACCTCCCATAGCTTCTGCTCTATCGCTGTGTTTTCGCTTCCCTCTGATACCTTCACATAAATCGCTGTGTTTCGCGCACCTCCCATAGCTTCCCATATATCGCTGTGTTTTCACGCACCTCTCGTAGCTTCCCCCCTACCGCTGTGTTCTCGAGTACCTCTCATTGCTTCCATATATTGCAATGTTTTCGCGCACGTCGCATAGCTTCCCCTATATTGCAGTGTTTTAACGCACCTCTCATACCTTCCCCTACATCTCTGTGTTTTCACGCATCTCTCATTCCTTCTCCTATATCACCGTGTTCTCATGCACCTCTCATACCTTCCCCTATATCGCTGTGTTTTCCCGCACCTCACGTAGTTTCCCCAATATCATTGTGTTTTTGCTCACCTGTTATAGCTTCCCCTATATCGCTGTGTTTTCACGCACCTCTCATATCTTCCCATATATCGCCGTGTTTTCGCATACCTCCCATAGGTTTCCCTGTAAGACTGTGTTTTCGCACAGCTCTCATCCCTTCCCCTATATCGCTGTGTCATCGCACACCTCTCATAGCTTCCCCTATATCGGTGTGATTTTGCGCACCTCTCATAGCTTCCCATCTACCGCTGCGTTCTAGTGCACTTCTCATACCTTCCCCTATATCGCTGTGTTTTTGCTCACCTCTCATAGCTGCCACTATATCGCCATATTTTCGCACAGCTCTCATACCTTCCCCTATAGAGATGCGTTTTCCCTCACCTCTCGTAACTTCCCTTATCTCGCTGTGTTTTGGCGCACCTTCCATAGCATCCCCCATAACGCTGTGTTTGGCGCTCCTCCCATAGCTTCCTCTCTATCGCTGTGTTTCTGCTCACCTCTCATAGCTTTACATATATCGCCGAGTTCTCGCGCACCTTTCATACCTTCCCCTTTTTAGCCGAGTTTACGCTCATCTCTCGTACTTTCTCCTAAATCGCTGTGTTTTCGCGCACCTCCTATACCTTCCTCTATATCGCTGTGTTTTCGCGCACCTCTCATACCTACCTCTATGTCACTGTTTTCATGCACCTTGCATACCATCTCATACCTCTCATCGCTTCCCCTATATTGATGTGTTTTCACACACCTCTCATTCCTTCACGTATATCGCCGTGTTTTCGCGCACCTCCCATAGCTTCCCCTATAGCGCTGTGTTTTCGCGCACCTCTCATAGCTGTCTCAAAATCTCTCTGTTTTCACGCACCTCTCATAGCTTCCCCATATCGATTTGTTTTCGCGCACCTCTCATACCATCCCCTATATCGCCGTGTTTTCGCGCACCTCTCATAGCTTCCCCTATATCACTGTGTTTTCACCGGCCTCTCATACCTTCCTCTATATTGCTTTTTTTTTCGCGCACCTCGCATTGCTTCCCCTACATCATTATGTTTTCGCGCATGTCTCATACCTTCAACTATATTGATGTGTTTTCACGCACCTCTCGTAGCTTCCCCAATATCGATGTGTTTTCGCGCACCTCTCATACATTCCTCTATATCACTGCGTTTTCACGCACCTCTCATAGCTTCCCCCAAATCTTTTCTTTTTAAGTCTTTTTATTGAATTAGTACACAAAAGGTAAACCATATAGGCACTGATACACAGTTGCAATATAACTTTACAAGAGATACACAAAAAAAAAGTAAGTACAAACAGTGCAGTTTAGACTTAAAATAACCAGGTAATATAATAGATATAGGGGAAGCAATGGCAGGTACGTGAAAACACCACGACATAGGAGAAGTTATGAGAGGTGCGCGAAAAGACAGTGATACATGGGAAGCTATGGGAGGTGTGTGAAAACATGGCGATATAGGCACAGCTGTGAGAGGTCAGCAAAAACTCAGCCATATAGGGGAAGATATGAGAGGTGCGAGAAAACAGCGATATAGGGGAAGCTATGAGAGGTGCGAGAAAACACAGCGATTTGGGGTAAGCTATGAGAACACATTGATATAGGGGAAGGTATGATAGGCACGCGAAAACACAGCGATGTAGCGGAACCTATGGAAGGTGCATGAAAACACAGCGATATCGGGGAAGTTATGGGAGGTGTGTGAACACATGGCATTATAGTAGAAAATATGAGAGATGCACGAAAATACAGTGATGTAGGGGAAGGTATGAGTGGTGCACGAAAACACAGCGATATATGGGAAACCATGGGAAGTGCACGACAACAGAGCGATATAGGGGAAGGTATCAGAGGAGTGAGAAAAGACGGCGATATAGGGGACGTTATGAGATGTGCATGAAAACACGGCGATATTCGGAAAGTTATGAGAGATGTACGAACGCACAGCGATATAGGGGATGCTATGGGAGGTGCGCGAAAACACAGTGATATAGGGTGACGGTATGAGATGTGTATGAAAACACGGGGATATATGGGAAGCTATGAGAGGTGCGCGTAAACACGGCGATATAGGGGAAAGTATGAGAGGTGTGCGAAAACTTGGCGTTACAGGCGAATGCATCAGAGGTGCGAGAAAAGACAGCGATGTAGGGGAAGAAATTAGAGGTGCGCGAAAACGGCAATATAGTGGAAGCTATGGGATGTGCGCAAAAACAGGGCGATGTAGGGGAAGGTAAGAGAGCTGCGCGAAAGCACAGCGATATAGGGGACTCTATGGGACGTGCGCGAATACACAGTGATATAGGGGAAGGTATGAGAGATGTGCGAGAACACGACGATATAGGGGAAATTATGATAGGTGCGCGAAAACACGGTGATACGGGAGAATGTATCAGATGTGCGAGAAAACACAGCGATATAGGGGAAGTAATGAGAGGAGCAAAAACATAGTGATCTCGGTGAAGACATGAGAGGTGCACGAAAACACGGCGATATGGGGGAAGCTATGAGAGGTGAGCAAAAACACGGCGATACAGGGGAAGCTATGAGAGGTTAGCAATGACACAGCGATAAAGGTGAATCTATGGGATGTGCGTGAAAACACAGCGATATAGAGGACGCTATTGGACGTGCGCAAAAACACAGTGATATAGGGGAAGATATGAGAGGTGTGCGAGAACACGGCGATATAGGTGAAATTATGAGAGTTGAGCGAAAACTTGATACAGGGAACAGTATCAGAAGTGCGAGAACACAGAGTGATAGAGGGGAAGTAATGAGAGGAGCGGTAACACAGCGATATAGGTGAAGACATGAGAGGTGCGCGAAAACACGGCGATATAGGGGAAGCTATGAGTGGTAAGCAATAACACAGCGATAAAGTTGAAGTTATGGGATGTGCGCGAAAACAGGGCGATATAGGGGAAGATATGAGAGGTGCGCAAGAACACAGCGATGTATGCGAAGCCATGGGAGGAGCGCGGGAAACAGGGCGATATAGAGGAAGGTATGAGCGGTGCGCGAAGGCACAGCGATATAGGGGATGCTATGGGAGGTGCGCAAATACAGAGCGATATAGGGGACGTTATGAGATGTGCATGAAAACACAACAATATAGGGAAAGTTATGAGATGTGCGCAAAAATACATCGATATAAGGGAAGGTATGAGAGGTGCGCGAAAACAGCGATGTAGGTGAAGCTATGGGAGGTGCGCGAAATCACAGCGATATAGGGGAAGGTATGAGATGTGCATGAATACACGGCGATAGTCGGGAATCCATGAGAGGTGTGCGAAAACACAGCGATATAGGGGAAGGTATGAGAGGAGCGCGAAAACAGGGCGATATAGGGGAAGTTATGAGAGGTGCGTGAAAACCCAGCGACATTGGGGACGTTATGAGATGTGCATGAAAACATGGTGATATTGGGGAAGGTATGAGAGGTGTGCAAAAAAACACAGCAGTATACGGGAATGCATGAGAGGTGCACGAAAACAGCGATATAGGTGAAGGAATGGGAGGTACGCGAAAACAGGGCGATATTTGGGAAGGTGTGAGAGGTGCGCGAAAGCACAGCGATATAAGGGAAGCTATGGGAGGTGCGCGAATATACACCGATATAGAGGACGTTATGAGATGTGCATAACAACACGGCGATATAGGGGAAGCTATGAGGGGTGAGCAATAACACAGCGATAAAGGTGAATCTATGAGATGTGCGCGAAAAGACAGCGATATAGGGGAAGGTATGAGAGGTGCGCAAGGCACAGCGATATAGGGGGAGGTATGAGAGGTGCACGAAAACACAGAAATGTAGGGGACGTGATGAGATGTGCAGGAAAACGCAGTGATATTCGGGAAGGTATGAGAGGTGCACAAAAACACAGCGATATAGGAGAAGTTATGAGAGGTGTGTGAAAACACAGCGATATAGGGGGAGGTATGAGAGGTGCATGAAAACACAGCGATATAGGGGAAGGTATGGAAGGTGCGCGAAAACGGGGCGATATAGGGAAAGGTATGAGAGGTACGCGAAGGCAGAGCAATATAAGGGATGCTATGGGATGTGCGCGAATACACAGCGATATAGGGGACGTTATGAGATGTGCATGAAAACACGGCAATATAGGGGAAGGTATAAGAGCTGCGCAAAAATACAGTGATATAGGAGAAGTTATGAGAGGTGCGTGAAAACACAGCGATATAATGGTAGCTATGAGAGGTGCACGAAAACACAGCGATATTGGGGAAGGTATGGGAGGTGCGCGAAAACAGGGCGATATAGTGGAGGCTATGGGATGTGCACGAAAACAGGGCGATTTCGGGGATGCTATGAGAGGTGCGCGAAAACACCGTGATATATGGGGAAGACATGAGAGGTGCGCAAAAACAGGGCAATATAGTGGAACCTATGGGATGTGCGCGAAACCACGGCGATACAGGGGAATGTATCAGAGGTGCGCGAAAACACGGCGATATAGGGGAAGCTATGAGTGGCGCGCAAAAACACAGCGATGTATGCGAAGCCGTGGGAGGTGCGCGGGAAACAGGGCGATATAGAGGAAGGTATGAGCGGTGCGTGAAGGCACAGCGATATAGAGGATGCTATGGGAGGTGCGTGAATACACAGACATATAGGAGACGTTATGAGATGTTTATGAAAATACGGCGATATTGGGGAAGCCATGAGAGGTGTGCAAAAATACAGCGATATAGGGGACGGTATGGGAGGAGTGCGAAAACAGGGCGACGTAGGGGAAGGTATGAGAGGTGCGTGAAGGCACAGCGATATAGGGGATGCTATGGGAGGTGCGTGAATACACAGACATATAGGAGACGTTATGAGATGTGCATGAAAATACGGCGATATTGGGGAAGCCATGAGAGGTGTGCGAAAATACAGCGATATAGGGGACGGTATGGGAGGAGTGCGAAAACAGGGCGACGTAGGGGAAGGTATGAGAGGTGCGCGAAGGCACAGCGATATAGGGGATGCTATGGCAGGTTCGCGAATACACAGCGATATCTGGGACGTTAAGAGATGTGCATTAAAACACGGCGATATTGGGGAATTCATGAGAGGTGTGCAAAAATACGGCGATATAGGAGAAATTATGAGAGGTGCGTGAAAACACAGCGATATAGTGGAAGGTATGGAAGATGCGCGAAAACAGGGCGATATAGGGGAAGGTATGAGAGGTGCGCGAAGGCACAGCAATACAAGGGATGCTATGGGAGGTGCGCAAATATAGAGCGATATAGGCGACGTTATGAGATGAGCATGAAAACACATCAATATGGGGAAAGTTATGAGATGTGCGCAAAAATACATCGATATAGGGGAAGGTATGAGAGGTGCGCGAAAACAGCGATGTAGGTGAAGCTATGGGAGGTGCGCGAAAGCACAGCGATATAGGGGAGGGTATGAGATGTGCATGAATACACGGCGATAGTCGGGAATCCATGAGAGGTGTGCGAAAACACAACGGTATAGGGGAATGTATGAGAGCTGCGTGAAAACACAGTGATATAGGGGAAGGTATTAGAGGAGCGCGAAAACAGTGCGATAGAGAGGAAGTTATGAGAGGTGCGTGAAAACCCAGCGACATTGGGGACGTTATGAGATGTGCATGAAAACATGGTGACATTGGGGAAGGTATGAGAGGTGTGCAAAAACACAGCGGTAAACGGGAATGCATGCGAGGTGCACGAAAACAGCGATATAGGTGAAGGAATGGGAGGTGCGCGAAAGCACAGCGATATAAGGGAAGCTATGGGAGGTGCGCGAATATACAGCGATATAGAGGACGTTATGAGATGTGCATAACAACATGGCGATATAGGGGAAGCTATGAGAGGTGAGCAATAACACAGCGATAAAGGTGAATCTATGGGATGTGCGCGAAAAGACAGCGATATAGGGGAAGGTACGAGAGGTGCGCAAGGTACAGCGATATAGGGGGAGGTATGAGAGGTGCACGAAAACACAGAAATATAGGAGACGTGATGAGATGTGCATGAAAACGCAGTGATATTAAGGAAGGAATGAGAGGTGCACAAAAACAGCGATTTAGGAGAAGTTATGAGAGGTGTGTGAAAACACAGCGATATAGGGGAAGGTATGGAAGGTGCATGAAAACACGGCAATATAGGGGAAGTTATAAGAGCTGCGCAAAAATACAGTGATATAGGAGAAGTTATGAGAAGTGCGTGAAAACACAGCGATATAAGGGTGGCTATGAGAGGTGCAAGAAAACACAGCGATATTGGGGAAGGTATGGGAGGTGCGCGAAAACAGGGCGATATAGGAGAAGTTATGGGAGGTGCGCGAAGGCACAGCGATATAGGGGATGCTGTGAGAGGTGCGCGAAAACACCGTGATATAGGGGAAGACATGAGAGGTGCGCAAAAACAGGGCAATATAGTGGAACCTATGTGATGTGCGCGAAACCACGGCGATACAGGGGAATGTATCAGAGGTGCGAGAAAACACAGCGATATAGGGGACGCCATGGGACACGCGCAAAAAAACAGTGATATAGGGGACGGTATGAGAGGTGTGCGAGAACACGGCGATATAGGGGAAATTGTAACAGGTGCGCGAAAACATGGCAATACAGGAGAATGTATCAGAGGTCCGAGAAAACACAGCGATATAGGGGAATTAATGATAGGAGCGAAAACATAGCGATGTAGGTGAAGACATGCGAGGTGCGCGAAAACACGGCGATATAGGGTAAGCTATGAGAGGTGAGCAATAACACAGCGATCAAGGTGAAAATATGGGATGTGCGCGAAAACAGCGATGTAGATGAAGCTATGGGAGGTGCGCCAAAACACAGCGATATAGGGGACGGTATGAGATGTGCATGAATACACGGCGATATTGGGGAAGCCATGAGAGGTGCCTGAAAACACAGCGATATAGGGGAAGGTATGAGAGGTGTGCAAAAACACAGCGATATAGGAGAAGTTAAGATAGGTGGGTGAAAACACAGCGATATAGGGGAAGGTATGAGAGGTGCACGAAGGCACAGCGATATAGGGGATGCTATGAGAGGTACACGAAAACACAGCGATATAGGAGACGTTATAAGTTGTGCATAAAAACATGGCGATATAGGGGGAGGTATGATTGGTGCGCGTAAACACGGCGATATAGCGGAAAGTATGAGAGGTGCGCGAAAACTTGGCGTTACAGGGGAATGCATCAGAGGTGCCAGAAAACACAGCTATGTAGTGAAATACATGAGAGGTGCGCGAAAGCAGGGCAATATAGTGGAAGCTATGGGATGTGCAAGAAAACAGGGCGATATAGGGGAAGCAATGAGAGGTGCGCGAAAACACAGCGATATAGGGGACACAATGGGACGTGCGCGAAAACACAGTGATATAGGGGAAGTTATGAGAGGTGTGCGAGAACACGGCGATATAGGTGACATTATGAGAGGTGTGCGAAAACACGGCGATATGGGAGAATGTATCAGATGTGCGAGAAAACACAGCGATATAAGGGAAGTATTGAGAGGATCGAAAACATAGCGATCTAGGTGAAGACGAGAGGTGCGCGAAAACATGTCGATGTAGTGGAAGCAATGAGAAGTGAGCAAAAACACAGCGATATAGGGGAATCTATGAGAGGTGAGCAATAACACAGCAATAAAGGTGAATCTATGGGATGTGCGTGAAAAGACAGCGATATAGGGGGAGGTATGAGAGGTGCACGTAAACACGGCGGTTTAGGGGAAAGTATGAAAGGTGCGCGAAACTTGGTGTTACAGGGAAATGCATCAGAGGTGCCAGAAAACACAATGATGTAGTGAAAGACATGTGAGGTGCGCGGAAACAGGGCAATATAGTGGAAGGTATGGGATGTGCGCGAAAACAGGGTGATATTGGGGAAGGTATGAGAGGTGCGCGAAGGCACAGCGATATAGGGGATGCTATGGGAGGTGCACGAATACACAGTGATATAGGGGACGTTATGAGATGTGCATAAAAACATGGCAATATAGGGGAAGTTATGAGAGGTGCGCAAAAATGCAGCAATACAGGGGAAGTTATGAGAGGTGCGTGAAAACACAGCGATATAAGGGGAGGTATGAGAGGTACACGAAAGCACAGTGATATAGGGGAAGACATGAGAGGTGCGTGAAAACAGAGCGATATAGGGGACGCTATTGGACGTGCGCGAAAACACAGTGATATAGGGCAAGATATGAGAGGTGTGCGAGAACACGGCGATATAGGTGAAATTATGAGAGTTGCGCGAAAACACGTTGATACAGGGAACTGTATCAGAAGTGCGAGAACACAGAGCGATATAGGGGAAGTAATGAGAGGAGCGGAAACACAGCGATATAGGTGAAGAAATGAGAGGTGCGCGAAAACACGGCGATATAGGGGAAGGTATGAGATGTGCGGAAAAACACAGCGACGTAGGCGAAGCCATGGGAGGTGCACGGGAAACAGGGCGATATAAGGGAAGGTATGAGCGATGCGCGAAGATACAGCGATATAGGGGATGCTATGGGAGGTGCGTGAATACACAGATATATAGGAGACGTTATGAGATGTGCATGAAAAAACGGTGATATTGGGGAAGCCATGAGAGGTGTGCGAAAATACAGCGATATAGGGGACGGTATGGGAGGTGTGCGAAAACAGGGCGACATAGGGGAAGGTATGAGAGGTGCGCGAAGGCACAGCGATATAGGGGATGCTATGGCAGTTGCGCGAATACACAGCGATATATGGGACGTTAAGAGATGTGCGTGAAAACGTGGCGATATTGGGGAAGCCATGAGAGGTGCGCAGAAATACGGCGATATAGGAGAAATTATGAGAGGTGCGTGAAAACACAGCGATATACGGGAAGGTATGGAAGGTGCGCGTAAGCAGGGCGATATAGGGGAAGGTATGAGAGGTGCGCGAAGGCACAGCAATATAAGGGAAGCTATGGGAGGTGCGTGAATGCACAGCGATATAGGGGACGCTATGAGATGTGCATGAAAATACGGCAATATAGGGGAAGGTATAAGAGCTGCACAAAAATACAGTGATATAGGAGAAGTTATGAGAGGTGCGTGAAAAACACAGCGATATCAGGGAAGGTATGAGGGGTGCACGAAAACACAGCGATATTGGGGAAGGTATGAGAGGCGCGAAGGCACAGCGATATAGGGGATGCTATGAGAGGTGCGTGAATACACAGCAATATATGGGACGTGATGAGATGTGCATGAAAACGCAGCGATATTAGGGAAGGTATGAGAGGTGCACAAAAACACAGTGATATAGGAGAAGTTGTGAGAGGTGTGCGAAAATACAGCGATATAGGGGAAGGTATGAAATGTGCATAAAAACACAGCCATATAGGGGAAGTATTGAGAGGAGCGAAAACATAGCGATCTAGGTGAAGAAATGACAGGTGAGCAAAAGCACGGCGATACAGGGGAAGCTATGAGAGGTGAGGATTAACACAGTGATAAAGCTGAATCTATGGGATGTGCGCGAAAAGACAGCGATATAGGGGAAGCTATGAGAGGTGCGCAAGGCACAGCGATATAGGGGAAGCTACGAGAGGTGCGCAAGGCACAGCAATATAGGGGATGCTATGAGAGGTACGCGAATACACAGCGATATTGGGGAAATTATGAGAGGTGTATGTAAACTCAGCGATATTAGGGAAGATATGACAGGTGCACAAAAACTCAGTGATATAGGAGAAGTTATGAGAGGTGTGTGAAAACACAGCGATATAGGGGAAGGTATGAAAGGTGCACAAAAACACAGCGATATAGCGGAAAAAATCGGAGGTGCGCGAAAACAGGGCGATATAGGGGAAGGTATGAGAGGTGCGCGTAAACATGGCGATATAGGGGAAAGTATGAGAGTTGCGCGAAAATTTGGCGTTACAGGGGAATGCATCAGAGGTGCCAGAAAACACAGCTATGTCGTGGAATACATGAGAGGTGCGCGAAAGCAGGGCAATATCGTGGAAGCTATGGGATGTGCACCAAAACAGGGCGATATAGGGGAAGCTATGAGAGGTGCGCGAAAACACAGCGACATAGGGGACACAATGGGACGTGCGCGAAAACACAGTGATAAAGGGGAAGTTATGAGAGGTGTGCGAGAACACGGCGATATAAGGGACATTATGAGGGGTGTGCGAAAACACGGCGATACGGGAGAATGTATCAGATGTGCGAGAAAACACAGCGATATAAGGGAAGTATTGAGAGGATCGAAAACATAGCGATCTAGGTGAAGACATGAGAGGTGCGCGAAAACATGTCGATGTAGTGGAAGCTATGAGAAGTGAGCAAAAACACAGCGATATAGGGGAATCTATGAGAGGTGAGCAACAACACAGCGATAAAGGTGAATCTATGGGATGTGCGCGAAAAGACAGTGATATAGGGGAAGTTATGAGAGGTGCGCGAAGGCACAGCGATATAGGGGATGCTATGGGAGGTGCGCGAATACACAGCGATATAGGGGACGTTATGAGATATGCATAAAAACACGGCGATATAGGGGAAGTTATGAGAGGTGCGCAAAAATGCAGCAATATAGGAGAAGTTATGAGTGGTGCGTGAAAACACAGCGATATAGGGGGAGGTATGAGAGGTACACGAAAACACAGCGATATAGGGGAAGGTATGGGAGGTGCTCGAAAACAGGGCAATATAGGGAAAGGTATGAGAGGTGTGCGAAGGCACAGCAATATAGGGGACGGTATGGGAGGTGGACGAAAGCACAGTGATATAGGGGAAGACATGAGATTTGCATGAAAACACAGCGATATAGGGGACGCTATTGGACGTGCGCGAAAACACAGTGATATAGGGGAAGATATGAGAGGTGTGCGAGAACACGGCGATATAGGTGAAATTATGAGAGGTGCGCGAAAACACGTTGATACAGGGAACTGTATCAGAAGTGCGAGAACACAGAGAGATATAGGGGAAGTAATGAGAGGAGCGGAAACACAGTGATATAGGTGAAGACCTGAGGGGTGCGCGAAAACACGGCGATATAGGGGAAGCTATGAGAGGTAAGCAATAACACAGCGATAAAGATGAAGTTCTGGGATTTGCGCGAAAACAGGGCTATATAGGAGAAGGTATGAGAGGTGCGCAAAAACACAGCGATGTAGGCGAAGCCATGGGAGGTGCGCGGGAAACAGGGCAAAATAGGGGCAGGTATGAGCGATGAGCAAGGGCACAGCGATATAGGGGATGCTCTGTGAGGTGCGTGAATACACAGAGATATAGGAGACGTTATGAGATGTGCGTGAAAACACGGCGATATTGTGGAAGCCATGAGAGGTGCGCAAAAATACGGCAATATAGGGGACGGTATGGGAAGTGTGTGAAAACAGGGCGACATAGGGGAAGGTATGAGAGGTGCGCGAAGGCACAGCAATGTAGAGGATGCTATGGCAGGTGCGCAAATACACAGCGATATATGGGACGTTAAGAGATGGGCATGAAAACACGGCGATATTGTGGAAGCCATGAGAGGTGCGCAAAAATACGGCGATATAGGAGAAATTATGAGAGGAGCGTGAAAACTCAGCGATATAGAGGGAGGTATGAGAGGAGCACGAAAACGAGGCGATATAGGGGAAGGTATGGAAGGTGCGCAAAAACGGGGCGATATAGGGGAAGGTATGAGAGGTGCGCGAAGGCACAGCAATACAAGGGATGCTATGGGAGGTGCGCGAATACACAGCGATATAGGGGACGTTATGAGATGTGCATGAAAACACGGCAATATAGGGGAAGGTATAAGAACTGCACCAAAATACAGCGAATTAGGGGAAGTCATGAGAAGTGCGTGAAAACACAGCGATATAAGGGTGGCTATGAGAGGTGCATGTAAAATCAGCGATATTGGGGAAGGTATGGGAGGTGCGCGAAAACAGGGCGATATAGGGGAATTTATGAGAAGTGCGCGAAGGCACAGCGATATAGGGGATGCTATGAGAGGTGCACGAAAACACCATGATATAGGGGAAGACATGAGAGGTGCGCAAAAACAGGGCAATATAGTGGAACCTATGGGATGTGCGTGAAACCACGGCGATACAGGGGAATGTATCAGAGGTGCGAGAAAACACAGCGATATAGGGAACGCTATGGGACATGCGCAAAAAAACAGTGATATAGGGGAAGGTATGAGAGGTGTGCGAGAACTCGGCGATATAGGGGAAATTGTAAGAGGTGCGCGAAAACATGGCAATACAGGAGAATGTATCAGAGGTGCGAGAAAACACAGCGATATAGGGGAAGGTATGGGAGGTGCTCGAAAACAGGGCGATATAGGGAAAGGTATGAGAGGTGTGCGAAGGCACAGCAATATAGGGGACGGTATGGGAGGTGGACGAAAGCACAGTGATATAGGGGAAGACATGAGATTTGCATGAAAACACAGCGATATAGGGGACGCTATTGGACGTGCGCGAAAACACAGCGATATAGGGGATGCTATGAGAGGTGCACGAAAACACCGTGATATAGGGGAAGACATGAGAGGTGCGCAAAAACAGGGCAATATAGTGGAACCTATGGGATGTGCGCGAAACCACGGCGATACAGGGGAATGTATCAGAGGTGCGAGAAAACACAGCGATATAGGGGACGCTATGGGACATTCGCAAAAAAACAGTGATATAGGGGAAGGTATGAGAGGTGTGCGAGAACTCGGCGGTATAGGGGAAATTGTAAGAGGTGCGCGAAAACATGGCAATACAGGAGAATGTATCAGAGGTGCGAGAAAACACAGCGATATAGGGGAATTAATGATAGGAGCAAAAACATAGCGATCTAGGTGAAGACATGCGAGGTGCGCGAAAAAACGGCGATATAGGGTAAGCTATGAGAGGTGAGCAATAACACAGCGATCAAGGTGAAGCTATGGGATGTGCGCGAAAACAGCGATGTAGATGAAGCTACGGGAGGTGCGCCAAAACACAGCGATATAGGGGACGGTATGAGATGTGCATGAATACACGGCGATATTGGGGAAGCCATGAGAGGTGCCTGAAAACACAGCGATATAGGGGAAGGTATGAGAGGTGCATGAAGGCACAGCGATATAGGGGATGCTATGGGAGGTGCGCGAAAACACAGCGATATAGGAGATGGTATGAGTTGTGCATAAAAACATGGCGATATAGGGGGAGGTATGAGAGGTGCGCGTAAACATGGTGATATAGGGGAAAGTATGAGAGGTGCGCGAAAATTTGGCGTTACAGGGGAATGCATCAGAGGTGCCAGAAAACACAGCTATGTCGTGGAATACATGAGAGGTGCGCGAAAGCAGGGCAATATAGTGGAAGCTATGGGATGTGCGCGAAAACATGTCGATGTAGTGGAAGCTATGAGAAGTGAGCAAAAACACAGCGATATAGGGGAATCTATGAGAAGTGAGCAATAACACAGCGATAAAGGTGAATCTATGGGATGTGCGCGAAAAGACAGTGATATAGGGGAATTTATGAGAGGTGCGCAAGGCACAGCGATATAGGGGATGCTATGGGAGGTGCGTGAATACACAGCGATATAGGGGACGTGATGAGATGTGCATGAAAACGCAGTGATATTAGGGAAGGTATGAGAGGTGCACAAAAACACAGCGATATTGGAGAAGTTATGAGAGGTGTGCGAAAACACAGCGATATAGGGGAAGGTATGAAAGGTGCACGAAAACGCAGTGACAGAAGGGAAGGTATAGGAGGTGCGCGAAAACAGGGCGATATAGGGGAAGGTATGAGAGGTGCACGAAGGCACAGCGATATAGGGGATGCTATGGGAGGTGCGCAAAAACACAGCTATATAGGAGACGGTATTGAGATGTGCATAAAAACATGGCGATATAGGGGGTGGTATGAGAGGTGCGCGTAAACAACGCGATTTAGGGGAAAGTATCAGAGGTGCGCGAAACTTGGTGTTACAGGGGAATGCATCAGAGGTGCCAGAAAACACAGCGATGTAGTGGAAGACATGTGAGGTGCGCGGAAACAGGGCAATATAGTGGAAGGTATGGGATGTGCGCGAAAACAGGGCGATATAGGGGATGCTATGGGAGGTGCGCAAATACACAGCGATATAGGGGACGTTATGAGATGTGCATAAAAACACGGCGATATAGGGGAAGTTATGAGAGGTACGCAAAAATACAGCAATATAGGAGAAGTTATGAGTGGTGCGTGAAAACACAGCGATATAGGGGAAGGTATGGGAGGTGCTCGAAAACAGGGCGATATAGGGAAAGGTATGAGAGGTGTGCGAAGGCACAGCAATGTAGGGGACGGTATGGGAGGTGGACGAAAGCACAGTGATATAGGGGAAGACATGAGATTTGCATGAAGACACAGCGATATAGGGGACGCTATTGGATGTGCGCGAAAACACAGTGATATAGGGGAAGATATGAGAGGTGTGCGAGAACATGGCGATATAGGTGAAATTATGAGAGGTGCGCGAAAACACGTTGATACAGGGAACTGTATCAGAAGTGCGAGAACACAGAGAGATATAGGGGAAGTAATGAGAGGAGTGGAAACACAGCGATATAGGTGAAGACATGAGGGGTGCGCGAAAACACGGCGATATAGGGGACGCTATTGGACGTGCGCGAAAACACAGTGATATAGGGGAAGATATGAAAGGTGTGCGAGAACACGGCGATATAGGTGAAATTATGAGAGGTGCGCGAAAACACGTTGATACAGGGAACTGTATCAGAAGTGCGAGAACACTGAGAGATAGAGGGGAAGTAATGAGAGGAGCGGAAACACAGCGATATAGGTGAAGACATGAGGGGTGCGCGAAAACACGGCGATATAGGGGAAGCTATGAGAGGTAAGCAATAACACAGCGATAAAGATCAAGGTCTGGGATTTGCGCGAAAACAGGGCTATATAGGAGAAGGTATGAGAGGTGCGCAAAAACACAGCGATGTAGGCGAAGCCATGGGAGGTGCGCGGGAAACAGGGCAATATAGGGGCAGGTATGAGCGATGAGCAAAGGCACAGCGATATAGGGGATGCTATGTGAGGTGCGTGAATACACAGAGATATAGGAGACGTTATGAGATGTGCGTGAAAACACGGCGATATTGTGGAAGCCATGAGAGGTGCGCAAAAATACGGCAATATAGGGGACGGTATGGGAAGTATGCGAAAACAGGGCGACATAGGGGAAGGTATGAGAGGTGCGCGAAGGCACAGCAATGTAGAGGATGCTATGGCAGGTGCGCAAATACACAGCGATATATGGGACGTTAAGAGATGTGCATGAAAACACGGCGATATTGTGGAAGCCATGAGAGGTGTGCAAAAATACGGCGATATAGGAGAAATTATGAGAGGAGCGTGAAAACTCAGCGATATAGAGGGAGGTATGAGGGGTGCATGAAAACGAGGCGATATAGGGGAAGGTATGGAAGGTGCGCAAAAACGGGGCGATATAGGGGAAGGTATGAGAGGTGCGCGAAGGCACAGCAATACAAGGGATGCTATGGGAGGTGCGCGAATACACAGCGATATAGGGGACGTTATGAGATGTGCATGAAAACATGGCAATATAGGGGAAGGTATAAGAACTGCGCAAAAATACAGCGAATTAGGGGAAGTTATGAGAAGTGCGTGAAAACACAGCGATATAAGGGTGGCTATGAGAGGTGCATGAAAAATCAGCGATATTGGGGAAGGTATGGGACGTGCGCGAAAACAGGGCGATATAGGGGAAGTTATGAGAAGTGCGCGAAGGCACAGCGATATAGGGGATGCTATGAAAGGTGCACGAAAACACCGTGATATAGGGGAAGACATGGGAGGTGCGCAAATACAGGGCAATATAGTGGAACCTATGGGATGTGCGCGAAACCACGGCGATACAGGGGAATGTATCAGAGGTGCGAGAAAACACAGCGATAAAGGGAACGCTATGGGACATGCGCAAAAAAACAGTGATATAGGGGAAGGTATGAGAGGTGTGCGAGAACTCGGCGATATAGGAGAAATTGTAAGAGGTGCGCGAAAACATGGCAATACAGGAGAATGTATCAGAGGTGCGAGAAAACACAGCGATATAGAGGAAGTAATGATAAGAGCGAAAACATAGCGATATAGGTGAAGACATGCGAGGTGCGCGAAAACACGGCGATATAGTGGAAGGTATGGGATGTGCGCGAAAACAGGGCGATATAGCGGAAGGTATGAGATGTGCGCAAAGGCACAGCGATATAGGGGATGCTATGGGAGGTGCACGAATACACTGTGATATAGGGGACGTTATGAGATGTGCATAAAAACACGGCATTATAGGGGAAGTTATGAGAGGTGCGCAGAAATACAGCAATACAGGGGAAGTTATGAGAGGTGCGTGAAAACACAGCGATATAAGGGGAGGTATGAGAGGTAACGAAAACACAGCGATATAGGGGAAGTTATGGGAGGTGCTCGAAAACAGGGCGATATAGGGAAAGGTATGAGACGTGTTCGAAGCACAGCAATATAGGGGATGGTATGGGAGGTTCACGAAAACACAGTGATATAGGGGAAGACATCAGAGGTGCGTGAAAACAGAGCGATATAGGGGACGCTATTGGACGTGCGCGAAAACACAGTGATATAGGGGAAGATATGAGAGGTGTGCGAGAACACGGCGATATAGGTGAAATTATGAGAGGTGCGCGAAAACACGTTGATACAGGGAACTGTATCAGAAGTGCGAGAACACAGAGAGATATAGGGGAAGTAATGAGAGGAGCGGAAACACAGCGATATAGGTGAAGAAATGAGAGGTGCGCGAAAACACGGCGATATAGGGGAAGGTATGAGATGTGCGCAAAAACACAGCGATGTAGGCGAAGCCATGGGAGGTGCACGGGAAACAGGGCGATTTAGGGGAAGGTATGAGCGATGCGCGAAGGCACAGCGATATAGGGGATGCTATGGGAGGTGCGTGAATACACAGAGATATAGGAGACGTTATGAGATGTGCATGAAAACACGGTGATATTGGGGAAGCCATGAGAGGTGCGCAAAAATACGGCGATATTGGTGAAATTATGAGAGGTGCGTGAAAACACAGCGATATAGGGGAAGGTATGAGAGGTGCACGAAAACACTGCGATATAGGAGAAGTTATGAGAGGTCTGCGAAAACACAGCGATATAGGGGAAGGTATGAAAGGTGCACGAAAACACAGAGATATATTCGGTAAGGAATGGGAGGTGCATGAATAGACAGCGATATAGGGGACGTTATGAGATGTGCATGAAAACACAGCCATAGAGGGGAAGTATTGAGAAGAGCGAAAAAATAGCGATCTAGGTGAAGACATGAGAGGTGAGCAAAAACACGGAGATACAGGGGAAGCTATGAGAGGTGAGCAATAACACAGTGATAAAGCTGAATCTATGGGATGTGCGCAAAAAGTCAGCGATATAGGGGAAGGTATGAGATGTGCATGAATACACAACGATATAGGGGAAGATATGAGAGGTACAGGAAGGCACAGCGATATAACGGATGGTATGGGATGTGCGTGAAAACACAGTGATATAGGAGACGGTATGAGATATGCATGAAAACACGGCGATATGGGAGAATGTATCAGAGGTGCGAGAAAACACAGCGATATAGGGGAAGACATGAGAAGTGAGAAAAAACACGGCGATGCAGGGGAAGCTATGAGAGGTGCACAAGGCACAGCGATATAGGGGAAGCTATGAGAGTTGCGCAAGGCACAGCGATATAGGGGATGCTATGAGAGGTGCGTCAATGCACAGAGATATAGGAGATGTTATGAGATGTGCGTGAAAACACGGCAATATTGTGGAAGCCATGAGAGGTGCGCAAAAATACGGCGATATAGGGAACGGTATGAAAAGTGTGCGAACACAGGGCGATATAGGGGAAGGTATGAGAGGTGCGCGAAGGCACAGCGATGTAGAGGATGCTATGGCAGGTGCGCAAATACACAGCGATATATGGGACGTTAAGAGATGTGCATGAAAACACGGCGATATTGGGGAAGCCATGAGAGGTGCACAAAAATACGGCGATATAGGAGAAATTATGAGAGGAGCGTGAAAACTCAGCGATATAGGGGGAGGTATGAGAGGTGCATGAAAAAACAGCGATATAGGGGAAGGTATGGAAGGTGCGCGAAAACAGGGCGATACAGGGGAAGGTATGAGAGGTGCGCGAAGGCACAGCAATACAAGGGATGGTATGGGAGGTGCGCGAATACACAGCGATATAGGGGACGTTATGAGATATGCATGAAAACACGGCAATATAGGGGAAGGTATAAGAACTGCGCAAAAATTCAGCGAATTAGGAGAAGTTATGAGAGGTGCGTGAAAACACAGCGAAATAAGGGGGAGGTATGAGAGGTGCATGAAAAAACAGAGATATAAGGGAAGGTATGGAAGGTGCGCGAAAACAGGGCAATATAGGGGATGGTATGAGAGGTGCGCGAAAACACCGTGATATAGGGGAAGACATGAGAGGTGCGCAAAAACAGGGCAATATAGTGGAACCTAAGGGATGTGCGCGAAACCACGGCGATACAGGGGAATGTATCAGAGGCGCGAGCAAACACAGCGATATAGGGGACGCTATGGGACATGCACAAAAAAACAGTGATATAGGGGAAGGTATGAGAGGTGTGCGAGAACACGGC
This sequence comes from Mobula birostris, assembly GCF_030028105.1. Classification (NCBI taxonomy): domain Eukaryota; kingdom Metazoa; phylum Chordata; class Chondrichthyes; order Myliobatiformes; family Myliobatidae; genus Mobula; species Mobula birostris. The sequence goes on from NW_027278612.1 coordinate 33,617, forward strand.
GATATAGTGGAAATTGTAAGAGGTGCGCAAAGGCATGGCAATACAGGAGAATGTATCAGAGGTGCGAGAAAACACAGCAATATAGGGGAAGTAATGATAGGAGCGAAAACATAGCGATATAGGTGAAGACATGCGAGGTGCGCGAAAACACGGCAATATAGGGTAAGCTATGAGAGCTGAGCAATAACACAGCGATCAAGGTGAAGCTATGGGATGTGCGCGAAAACAGCGATGTAGGCGAAGCTATGGGTGGTGCGCCAAAACACAGCGATATAGGGGACGGTATGAGATGTGCATGAATACACGGCGATATTGGGGAAGCCATGAGAGGTGCCTGAAAACACAGCGATTTTGGGGAAGGTATGAGAGTTGTGCAAAAACACAGCGATATAGGAGAATTTAAGAGAGGTGCGTGAAAACACAGTAATATAGGGGAGGGTAGGAGAGGAGCACGAAAACACAGCGATATAGGAGAAGGTATGAGAGGAGCGCGAAAACAGGGCGATATAGGGGATGTTATGAGAGGTGCGTGAAAACCCAGCGACATTGGGGACGTTATGAGATGTGCATGAAACCACGGTGATATTGGGGAAGGTATGAGAGGTGTGCAAAAACACAGCGGTATACGGGAATGATTGAGAGGTGCGCGAAGGCACAGTGATATAGGGCATGGTATGGCAAGTGCGCAAATTCATAGCGATATAGGGGAAGGTATGAGATGTGCGCAAAAATACTTCGATATAGGAGACGGTATGAGATGTGCATAAAGACATGGCGATATAGGGGCAGGTATGAGAGGTGCGCGTAAACATGGCGATATAGCGGAAAGTATGAGAGGTGCGCGAAAACTTGGCATTACAGGGGAATGCATCACAGGTGCCAGAAAACACAGCGATGTAGTGGAATACATGAGAGGTGTGCGAAAACAGGGCAATATAGTGGAAGCTATGGGATGTGCACGAAAACAGGGCGACATAGGGGAAACTATGAGAGGTGCGCGAAAACACAGCGATATAGGGGACGCAATGGGACGTGCGCGAAAACACAGTGATATAGGGCAAGTTATGAGAGGTGTGCGAGAACACGGCGGTATAGGGTAAATTATGAGAGGTGTGCGAAAACACGGCGATACGTGAGAATGTATCAGACGTGCGAGAAAACACAGCGATATAGGGGAAGTATTGAGAGGATCGAAAACATAGCGATCTAGGTGAAGACATGAGAGGTGCGCGAAAACATGGCGATATAGGGGAAGCTATGAGAGGTGAGCAATAACACAGCGATAAAGGTGAATCTATGGGATGTGCGCGAAAAGACAGCGATATAGGGGAAGTTATGAGAGGTGCGCAAGGCACAGCGATATAGGGGATGCTATGGGAGGTGCGTGAGTACACAGCGATATAGGGGACATGATGAGATGTGCATGAAAACGCAGTGATATTAGGGAAGGTATGAGAGGTGCACAAAAACACAGCGATATAGGAGAAGTTATGAGAGGTGTGCGAAAACACAGCAATAAAGGGGAAGGTATGAAAGGTGCACGAAAACGCAGTGATATAAGGGAAGGTATAGAAGGTGCGCGAAAACAGGGCGATACAGGGGAAGGTATGAGAGGTGCACGAAGGCACAGCGATATAGGGGATGCTATGGGAGGAGCGCAAAAACACAGCGATATAGGAGACGGTATGAGATGTGCATAAAGACATGGCGATATAGGGGCAGGTATGAGAGGTGCGCGTAAACATGGCGATATAGCGGAAAGTATGAGAGGTGCGCGAAAACTTGGCATTACAGGGGAATGCATCAGAGCTGCCAGAAAACACAGCGATGTAGTGGAATACATGAGAGGTGCGCGAAAACAGGGCAATATAGTGGAAGCTATGGGATGTGCACGAAAACAGGGCGACATAGGGGAAGCTATGAGAGGTGCGCGAAAACACAGCGATATAGGGGACGCAATGGGACGTGCGCGAAAACACAGTGATATAGGGCAAGTTATGAGAGGTGTGCGAGAACACGGCGGTATAGGGTAAATTATGAGAGGTGTGCGAAAACACGGCAATACGTGAGAATGTATCAGACGTGCGAGAAAACACAGCGATATAGGGGAAGTATTGAGAGGATCGAAAACATAGCGATCTAGGTGAAGACATGTGAGGTGCACGAAAACATGCGATATAGGGGAAGCTATGAGAGGTGAGCAAAAACACGGCGATGCAGGGGAAGCTATGGGATGTGCGCGAAAAGACAGCGATATAGGGGAAGTTATGAGAGGTGCACAAGGCACAGCGATATAGGGGATGCTATGGGAGGTGCGTGAGTACACAGCGATATAGGGGACGTGATGAGATGTGCATGAAAACGCAGTGATATTAGGGAAGGTATGAGAGGTGCACAAAAACACAGCGATATAGGAGAAGTTATGAGAGGTGTGCGAAAACACAGCGATAAAGGGGAAGGTATGAAAGGTGCACGAAAACGCAGTGATATAAGGGAAGGTATAGGAGGTGCGCGAAAACAGGGCGATATAGGGGAAGGTATGAGAGGTGCACGAAGGCACAGCGATATAGGGGATGCTATGGGAGGAGCGCAAAAACACAGCGATATAGGAGACGGTATGAGATGTGCATAAAAACATGGCGATATAGGGGCAGGTATGAGAGGTGCGCGTAAACATGGCGATATAGCGGAAAGTATGAGAGGTGCGCGAAAACTTGGCATTACAGGGGAATGCATCAGAGCTGCCAGAAAACACAGCGATGTAGTGGAATACATGAGAGGTGTGCGAAAACAGGGCAATATAGTGGAAGCTATGGGATGTGCACGAAAACAGGGCGACATAGGGGAAGCTATGAATGGTGCGCGAAAACACAGCGATATAGGGGACGTAATGGGACGTGCGCGAAAACACAGTGATATAGGGCAAGTTATGAGAGGTGTGCGAGAACACGGCGGTATAGGGTAAATTATGAGAGGTGTGCGAAAACACGGCGATACGTGAGAATGTATCAGACGTGCGAGAAAACACAGCGATATAGGGGAAGTATTGAGAGGATCGAAAACATAGCGATCTAGGTGAAAACATGAGAGGTGCGCGAAAACATGGCGATATAGGGGAAGCTATGAGAGGTGAGCAATAACACAGCGATAAAGGTGAATCTATGGGATGTGCGCGAAAAGACAGCGATATAGGGGAAGTTATGAGAGGTGCGCAAGGCACAGCGATATAGGGGATGCTATGGGAGGTGCGTGAGTACACAGCGATATAGGGGACGTGATGAGATGTGCATGAAAACGCAGTGATATTCGGGAAGGTATGAGAGGTGCACAAAAACACAGCGATATAGGAGAAGTTATGAGAGGTGTGCAAGGCACAGCGATATAGGGGATGCTATGGGAGGTGCGTGAGTACACAGCGATATAGGGGATGTGATGAGATGTGCATGAAAACGCAGTGATATTAGGGAAGGTATGAGAGGTGCACAAAAACACAGCGACATAGGAGAAGTTATGAGAGGTGTGCGAAAACACAGCGATAAAGGGGAAGGTATGAAAGGTGCACGAAAACGCAGTGATATAAGGGAAGGTATAGGAGGTGCGCGAAAACAGGGCGATATAGGGGAAGGTATGAGAGGTGCACGAAGGCACAGCGATATAGGGGATGCTATGGGAGGAGCGCAAAAACACAGCGATATAGGAGACGGTATGAGATGTGCATAAAAACATGGCGATATAGGGGCAGGTATGAGAGGTGCGCGTAAACATGGCGATATAGCGGAAAGTATGAGAGGTGCGCGAAAACTTGGCATTACAGGGGAATGCATCAGAGCTGCCAGAAAACACAGCGATGTAGTGGAATACATGAGAGGTGTGCGAAAACAGGGCAATATAGTGGAAGCTATGGGATGTGCACGAAAACAGGGCGACATAGGGGAAGCTATGAGAGGTGCGCGAAAACACAGCGATATAGGGGACGCAATGGGACGTGCGCGAAAACACAGTGATATAGGGCAAGTTCTGAGAGGTGTGCGAGAACACGGCGGTATAGGGTAAATTATGAGAGGTGTGCGAAAACACGGCGATACGTGAGAATATATCAGACGTGCGAAAAAACACAGCGATATAGGGGAAGTATTGAGAGGATCGAAAACATAGCGATCTAGGTGAAAACATGAGAGGTGCGCGAAAACATGGCGATATAGGGGAAGCTATGAGAGGTGAGCAATAACACAGCGATAAAGGTGAATCTATGGGATGTGCGCGAAAAGACAGCGATATAGGGGAAGTTATGAGAGGTGCGCAAGGCACAGCGATATAGGGGATGCTATGGGAGGTGCGTGAGTACACAGCGATATAGGGGACGTGATGAGATGTGCATGAAAACGCAGTGATATTAGGGAAGGTATGAGAGGTGCACAAAAACACAGCGATATAGGAGAAGTTATGAGAGGTGTGCGAAAACACAGCGATAAAGGGGAAGGTATGAAAGGTGCACGAAAACGCAGTGATATAAGGGAAGGTATAGGAGGTGCGCGAAAACAGGGCGATATAGGGGAAGGTATGAGAGGTGCATGAAGGCACAGCGATATAGGGGATGCTATGGGAGGAGTGCAAAAACACAGCGATATAGGAGACGGTATGAGATGTGCATAAAAACATGGCGATATAGGGGCAGGTATGAGAGGTGCGCGTAAACATGGCGATATAGCGGAAAGTATGAGAGGTGCGCGAAAACTTGGCATTACAGGGGAATGCATCAGAGCTGCCAGAAAACACAGCGATGTAGTGGAATACATGAGAGGTGTGCGAAAACAGGGCAATATAGTGGAAGCTATGGGATGTGCACGAAAACAGGGCGACATAGGGGAAGCTATGAGAGGTGCGCGAAAACACAGCGATATAGGGGACGCAATGGGACGTGCGCGAAAACACAGTGATATAGGGCAAGTTATGAGAGGTGTGCGAGAACACGGCGGTATAGGGTAAATTATGAGAGGTGTGCGAAAACACGGCGATACGTGAGAATGTATCAGACGTGCGAGAAAACACAGCGATATAGGGGAAGTATTGAGAGGATCGAAAACATAGCGATCTAGGTGAAGACATGAGAGGTGCGCGAAAACATGGCGATATAGGGGAAGCTATGAGAGGTGAGCAATAACACAGCGATAAAGGTGAATCTATGGGATGTGCGCGAAAAGACAGCGATATAGGGGAAGTTATGAGAGGTGCGCAAGGCACAGCGATATAGGGGATGCTATGGGAGGTGCGTGAGTACACAGCGATATAGGGGACGTGATGAGATGTGCATGAAAACGCAGTGATATTAGGGAAGGTATGAGAGGTGCAGGAAAACACAGCAATATTGGGGAAGATATCGGTGTTGCGCGAAAAGCAGGCGATATAGTGGAAGTTATGAGAGGTGCGCGAAGGCACAGCGATATAGGGGATGCTATGAGAGGTGCGCGAAAACACCGTGATATAGGGGAAGACATGAGAGGTGCGCAAAAACAGGGCAATATAGTGGAACCTATGGGATGTGCGCGAAACCACAACTATACAGGTGAATGTATCAGAGGTGCGAGAAAACACAGCGATATAGGGGACGCTATGGGACATGCGCAAAAAAACAGTGATATAGGGGAAGGCATGAGAGGTGTGCGAGAACACGGCGATATAGGGGAAATTGTAAGAGGTTGCGCAAAAACATGGCAATACAGGGGAATGTATCAGAGGTGCGAGAAAACACAGCGATATAGGGGAAGTAATGATAGGAGCGAAAACATAGCGATATAGGTGAAGACATGCGAGGTGCGCAAAAACACGGCGATATAGGGTAAGCTATGAGAGGTGAGCAATAACACAGCGATCAAGGTGAAGCTATGGGATGTGCGCGAAAACAGCGATGTAGGCGAAGCTATGGGAGGTGCTCGAAAATACATTGATACAGGGAACTGTATCAGAAGTGCGAGAACACAGAGCGATATAGGGGAAGTAGTGAGAGGAGCGGAAACACAGCGATGCAGGTGAAGAAATGAGAGGTGCGCGAAAACACGGCGATATAGGGGAAGGTATGAGAGGTGCACAAAAACACAGCGATGTAGGTGAAACCATGGGAGGTGCACGGGAAACAGGGCGATATAGGGGAAGGTATGAGTGATGCGCGAAGGCACAACGATATAGGGGATGCTATGGGAAGTGCGTGATTACACAGAGATATAGGAGCCGTTATGAGATGAGCATGAAAACACGACGATATTGGGGAAGCCATGAGAGGTGTGCGAAAATACAGCGATATAGGGGACGGTATGGGAGGTGTACGAAAACAGGGCGACATAGGGGAAGGTATGAGAGGTGCGCGAAGGCACAGTGATATAAGGGATGCTATGGGAGGTGCGCGAATACACAGCGATATAGGGGACGCTATGAGATGTGCATGAAAACACGGCAATATAGGAGAAGGTATAAGAGCTGCACAAAAATACAGTGATATAGGAGAAGTTATGAGAAGTGCGTGAAAACACAGCGAGATAAGGGAAGGTATGAGGGGTGCAGGAAAACACAGCAATATTGGGGAAGATATCGGTGGTGCGCGAAAACCAGGCGATATAGTGGAAGTTCTGAGAGGTGCGCGAAGGCACAGCGATATAGGGGATGCTATGAGAGGTGCGCGAAAACACCGTGATATAGCGGAAGACATGAGAGGTGCGCAAAAACAGGGCAATATAGTGGAACCTATGGGATGTACGCGAAACCACAACGATACAGGTGAATGTATCAGAGGTGCGAGAAAACACAGCGATATAGGGGACGCTATGGGACATGCGCAAAAAAACAGTGATATAGGGGAAGGCATGAGAGGTGTGCGAGAACACGGCGATATAGGGGAAATTGTAAGAGGTTGCGCAAAAACATGGCAATACAGGGGAATGTATCAGAGGTGCGAGAAAACACAGCGATATAGGGGAAGTAATGATAGGAGCGAAAACATAGCGATATAGGTGAAGACATGCGAGGTGCGCAAAAACACGGCGATATAGGGTAAGCTATGAGAGGTGAGCAATAACACAGCGATCAAGGTGAAGCTATGGGATGTGCGCGAAAACAGCGATGTAGGCGAAGCTATGGGAGGTGCGCGAATACACAGCGATATTGGGGACGCTATGAGATGTGCATGAATACACGGCGATATTGGGGAAGCCATGAGAGGTGCCTGAAAACACAGCGATATAGGGGAAGGTATGAGAGGTGTGCAAAAACACAGCGATATCGGAGAAGTTAAGAGAGGTTCATGAAAACACAGCAATATAGGGGAAGGTAGGAGAGGAGCACGAAAACACAGCGATATCAGGGAAGTTATGGGAGGTGCGCGAAAACAGGGCGATATACGGGAATGCATGAGAGGTGCGCGAAGGCACGGTGATATAGGGGATTCTATGGGCGGTGCGCAAATACACAGTGATATAGGGGACGTTATGAGATGTGCATGAAAACACATCAATATAGGGGAAGATATGAGTTATGCGCAAAAATACATCGATATAGGGGAAGGTATGAGAGGTGCGTGAAAACACAACGATATAGGGGGAGATATGAGAGGTACACGAAAACGCAGCGATATAAGGGAAGGTATAGGAGGTGCGTGAAAACAGGGCAATATAGGGGAAGGTATGAGAGGTGCATGAACACGCAGCGATATAAGGGAAGGTATAGGAGGTGCGCGAAAACAGGGCAATATAGGGGAAGGTATGAGAGGTGCACGAAAACAGCGATATAGGTGAAGGAATGGGAGGTGCGCGAAAACAGGGCGATATAGGTGAAGGAATGGGAGGTGCGCGAAGACACAACGTATTATAGGGGATGCTATGGGAGGTGCGCGAATACACAGCGATATAGGGGACTTTATAAGATGCGCATAACAACACGGCGATATAGGGGAAGTTACCAGTGGTGCCCAAAAACACGGCGATACAGGGGAAGCTATGAGAGGTGAGCAATAACACAGCGATAAAGGTGAATCTATGGGATGTGCGCGAAAAGACAGCGATATAGGGGAAGGTATGAGAGGTGCGCAAGGCACAGCGATATAGGGGGAGGTATGAGAGGTGCACGAAAACACAGCGATATAGGGGAAGGTATGGAAGGTGCTCGAAAACTGGGTGATATAGATGAAGTTATGAGAGTTATGCAAAGGCAGAGCAATATAGGGGATGCTATGGAAGGTGCGCGAAAAAACAGTCACATAGTGGAAGACAGGAGAGGTGCGCGAAAACACGGTGATATAGGGGAAGCTATGAGAGGTGAGCAATAACACAGCGATAAAGGTGAATCTATGGGATGTGCGCGAAAAGACAGCGATATAGGGGAAGTTATGAGAGGTGTGCGAGAACACGGCGATATAGGGGAAATTATGAGAGGTGTGCGAAAAACAGGGCGATACGTGAGAATGTATCAGACATGCGAGAAAACACAGCGATATTGGGGAAGTATTGAGAGGATCGAAAACATAGCGATCTAGGTGAAGACATGAGAGGTGCGCGAAAACATGCGATATAAGGGAAGCTATGAGAGGTGCGCAAGGCACAGCGATATAGGGAATACTATGGGATATGCGCGAATACACAGTGATATAGGGGACGTGATGAGATGTGCATGAAAACGCAAAGGTACTAGGGAAGGTATGGGAGGTGCACGAATACACAGCGATATAGGGGACGTTATGAGATGTGCATAAAATCACGGCGATATAGGGGAAGTTATGAGAGGTGCGCAAAAATTCAGAAATATAGGGCAAGTTATGAGAGGTGCGCAAAAACACAGCGATAAAGGAGACGGTATGAAAGGTGCACGAAAACGCAGTGATATAAGGGAAGATATAGGAGGTGCGTGAAAACAGGGCGATATAGGGCAAGGTATGAGAGGTGCACGAAGGCACAGCGATATAGGGGATGCTATGGGAGGTGCGCAAAAACACAGCGATATAGGAGACGGTATGAGATGTGCATAAAAACATGGTGATATAGGGACAGGTATGAGAGGTGCGCGTAAAAACGGCGATATAGGGGAATGTATGAGAAGTGCGCGAAAACTTGGCGTTACAGGGGAATGCATCAGAGGTGCCAGAGAACACAGCGATATAGTGGAAGACATGAGTGGTGCGCGAAAACACGGCGATATGTGAGAATGTATCAGACGTGCGAGAAAACACAGCGATGTAGGGGAAGTATTGAGAGGATCGAAAACATAGCGATCTAGGTGAAGACATGAGAGGTGCGCGAAAACATGCGATATAGGGGAAGCTATGAGAGGTGAGCAAAAACACGGCGATACAGGGGAAGCTATGAGAGGTGAGCAATAACACAGCGATAAAGGTGAATCTATGGAATGTGCGCGAAAAGACAGCGATATAGGGGAAGTTATGAGAGGTGCGCAAAGCACAGCGATATAGGGGATGCTATGGGAGGTGCGTGAATACACAGTGATATAGGGGAAGGTATGGAAGGTGCTCGAAAACTGGGTGATATAGATGAAGTTATGACAGTTATGCAAAGGCACAGCAATATAGAGGATGCTATGGAAGGTGCGCGAAAACACAGTCACATAGTGGAAGACAGGAGAGGTGCGCGAAAACACAGTGATATAGGGGAAGCTATGAGAGGTGAGCAAAAACACGGCGAAACAGGGGAAGCTATGAGAGGTGAGCAATAACACAGCGATAAAGGTGAATCTATGGGATGTGCGCGAAAAGACAGCGATATAGGGGAAGTTATGAGAGGTGTGCGAGAACACGGCGATATAGGGGAAATTATGAGAGGTATGCGAAAACACGGCAATACGTGAGAATGTATCAGACGTGCTAGAAAACACAGCGATATAGGGGAAGTATTGAGAGGATCGAAAACATAGCGATCTAGGTGAAGACATGAGAGGTGCGCGAAAACATGCGATATAGGGGAAACTATGAGAGGTGAGCAAAAACTCGGCGATACAGGGGAAGCTATGAGAGGTAAGCAATAACACAGCGATAAAGGTGAATCTATGGGATGTGCGCGAAAAGACAGCGATATAGGGGAAGTTATGAGAGGTGCGCAAGGCACAGCGATAAAGGGGATGCTATGGGAGGTGCATGAATACACAGTGATATAGGGGACGTGATGAGATGTGCATGAAAATACAGTGATATTAGGGAAGGTATGAGAGGTGCACAAAAACACAGCGATATAGGAGAAGTTATGAGATGTGTGCGAAAACACAGCGATATAGGGGATGGTATGAAAGGTGCACGAAAACGCAGTGATATAAGGGAAGGTATAGGAGGTGCGTGAAAACAGGGCGATATAGGGCAAGGTATGAGAGGTGCACGAAGGCACAGCGATATAGGGGATGCTATGGGAGGTGCGCAAAAACACAGCGATATAGGAGACGGTATGAGATGTGCATAAAAACATGGTGATATAGGGACAGGTATGAGAGGTGCGCGTAAAAACGGCGATATAGGGGAATGTATGAGAAGTGCGCGAAAACTTGGCGTTACAGGGGAATGCATCAGAGGTGCCAGAGAACACAGCGATATAGTGGAAGACATGAGTGGTGCGCGAAAACACGGCGATATGTGAGAATGTATCAGACGTGCGAGAAAACACAGCGATGTAGGGGAAGTATTGAGAGGATCGAAAACATAGCGATCTAGGTGAAGACATGAGAGGTGCGCGAAAACATGCGATATAGGGGAAGCTATGAGAGGTGAGCAAAAACACGGCGATACAGGGGAAGCTATGAGAGGTGAGCAATAACACAGCGATAAAGGTGAATCTATGGAATGTGCGCGAAAAGACAGCGATATAGGGGAAGTTATGAGAGGTGCGCAAAGCACAGCGATATAGGGGATGCTATGGGAGGTGCGTGAATACACAGTGATATAGGGGAAGGTATGGAAGGTGCTCGAAAACTGGGTGATATAGATGAAGTTATGACAGTTATGCAAAGGCACAGCAATATAGAGGATGCTATGGAAGGTGCGCGAAAACACAGTCACATAGTGGAAGACAGGAGAGGTGCGCGAAAACACAGTGATATAGGGGAAGCTATGAGAGGTGAGCAAAAACACGGCGAAACAGGGGAAGCTATGAGAGGTGAGCAATAACACAGCGATAAAGGTGAATCTATGGGATGTGCGCGAAAAGACAGCGATATAGGGGAAGTTATGAGAGGTGTGCGAGAACACGGCGATATAGGGGAAATTATGAGAGGTATGCGAAAACACGGCGATACGTGAGAATGTATCAGACGTGCTAGAAAACACAGCGATATAGGGGAAGTATTGAGAGGATCGAAAACATAGCGATCTAGGTGAAGACATGAGAGGTGCGCGAAAACATGCGATATAGGGGAAACTATGAGAGGTGAGCAAAAACTCGGCGATACAGGGGAAGCTATGAGAGGTAAGCAATAACACAGCGATAAAGGTGAATCTATGGGATGTGCGCGAAAAGACAGCGATATAGGGGAAGTTATGAGAGGTGCGCAAGGCACAGCGATAAAGGGGATGCTATGGGAGGTGCATGAATACACAGTGATATAGGAGACGTGATGAGATGTGCATGAAAATACAGTGATATTAGGGAAGGTATGAGAGGTGCACAAAAACACAGCGATATAGGAGAAGTTATGAGATGTGTGCGAAAACACAGCGATATAGGGGATGGTATGAAAGGTGCACGAAAACGCAGTGATATAAGGGAAGGTATAGGAGGTGCGTGAAAACAGGGCGATATAGGGCAAGGTATGAGAGGTGCACGAAGGCACAGCGATATAGGGGATGCTATGGGAGGTGCGCAAAAACACAGCGATATAGGAGACGGTATGAGATGTGCATAAAATCATGGTGATATAGGGGCAGGTATGAGAGGTGTGCGTAAAAACGGCGATATAGGGGAAAGTATGAGAGGTGCGCGAAAACTTGGCGTTACAGGGGAATGCATCAGAGGTGCCAGAGAACACAGCGATGTAGTGGAAGGCATGAGAGGTGCGCGAAAACAGGGCAATATAGTGGAAGGTATGGGATGTGCGCGAAAACAGGGCGATATAGGGGAAGGTATGAGAGGTGCGCGAAGGCACAGCGATATAGGGGACGCTATGAGATGTGCATGAAAACACGGCAATATAGGGGAAGGTATAAGAGCTGCACAAAAATAAAGTGATATAGGAGAATTTATGAGAGGCGCGTGAAAACACAGCGAGATAAGGGAAGGTATGAGAGGTGCAGGAAAACACAGCAATATTGGGGAAGATATGGGTGGTGCGCGAAAACCGGGCGATATAGGGGAAGTTATGAGAGGTGCGTGAAGGCACAGTGATATAGGGGATGCTATGAGAGGTGCGCGAAAACACTGTGATATAGGGGAAGACATGAGAGGTGCGCAAAAACAGGGCAACATAGTGCAACCTATGGGATGTGCACGAAACCACAATGATACAGGGGAATGTATCAGAGGTGCGAGAAAACACAGCGATATAGGGGACGCTATGGGACATGCGCAAATAAACAGTGATATGGGGAAGGTATGAGAGGTGTGCAAGAACACGGCGATATAGGGGAAATTGTAAGAGGTGCGCGAAAACATGGCAATACAGGAGAATGTATCAGAGGTGCGAGAAAACACAGCGATATAGGGGAAGTAATGATAAGAGCGAAAACATAGCGATATAGGTGAAGACATGCGAGGTGCGCGAAAACACGGCGATATAGGGTAAGCTATGAGAAGTGAGCAATAACACAGCGATCAAGGTGAAGCTATGGGATGTGCGCGATAACAGCGATGTAGGCGAAGCTATGGGAGGTGTGCGAAAACACAGCGATATAGGGGACGGTATGAGATGTGCATGAATACACGGCGATATTGGGGAAGCTATGAGAGTTGCCTGAAAACACAGCGATATAGGGGAAGCTATGAGAGTTGCCTGAAAACACAGCGATATAGGGGAAGCCATGAGAGGTGCACAAGGCACAGCGATAGAGGGAATACTATGGGATGTGCGCGAATACACAGTGATATAGGGGACGTGATGAGATGTGCATGAAAACGCAAAGGTATTAGGGAAGGTATGGGAGGTGCACGAATACACAGCGATATAGGGGACGTTATGAGATGTGCATAAAATCACGGCGATATAGGGGAAGTTATTTTTCGCGCAAAAATACAGAAATATAGGAGAAGTTATGAGAGGTGCGTGAAAACACAACGATATAGGGGGAGGTATGAGAGGTACACGAAAACGCAGCGATATAAGGGAAGGTATAGGAGGTGTGTGAAAACAGGGCAATATAGGGGAAGGGCGATATAAGGGAAGGTATAGGAGGTGCGCGAAAACTGGGCGAGATAAGGGAAGGTATGAGAGGTGCACGAAGGCACAGCGATATAGGGGATGCTATGGGAGGTGCGCGAAAACACAGCGATATAGGAGACGGTATGAGATGTGCATAAAAACATGGCGATATAGGAGGAGGTATGAGAGGTGCGCGTAAACACGGCGATATAGGGGAAAGTATGAGAGGTGCGCGAAAACTTGGCGTTACAGGGGAATGCATCAGAGGTGCCAGAAAACACAGCGATGTAGTGGATGTCATGAGAGGTGCGCGAAAACAGGACAATATAGTGGAAGGTATGGTATGTGCGCGAAAACAGTGCGATATAGGGGAAGATATGAGAGGTGCGTGAAAACACAGCAATATGGGGGACGCTATGGGACGTGCGCGAAAACACAGTGATATAGAGGAAGGTATGAGAGGCGTGCGAGAACACGGCGATTTAGGGGAAATTATGAGAGGTGTGCAAAAACACGGCGATACGGGAGAATGTATCTATTGTGCGAGAAAACTCAGCGATATAGGGGAAGTATTGAGAGGAGCGAAAACATAGCGATCTAGGTGAAGACATGTGAGGTGAGCAAAAACACGGCAATACAGGGGAAGCTATGAGAGGTGAGCAATAACACAGCGATAGAGGTGAATCTATGGGATGTGCGCGAAAAGACAGCGATATAGGGGAAGATATGAGAGGTGCACAAGTCACAGCGATATAGAGGATGCTATGGGAGGAGCGCGAATACACAGTGATATAGGGCACGTGATGAGATGTACATGAAAACTCAGCGATATTAGGGAAGTTATGAGAGGTGCACAAAAACAGTGATATAGGAGAAGGTATGAGAGGTGTGTGAAAACACAGCGATATAAGGGAAGGTATGAAAGGTGCACGAAAACACAGCGATATAGGAGAAGCTATGAGAAGTGTGTGAAAACACAGCGATATAGGGGAAGGTATGACAATGCACGAAAACACAGCGATATAGGGGAAGGAATGGGAGGTGCGCGATAACAGGGCGATATAGGGGAAGGTATGAGAGGTGGGCGAAGGCACAGCGATATAAGGGATGCTATGGGAGGTGCACGAATACACAGCGATATAGGGGACGCTATGGGACATGCGCAAAAAAACAGTGATATGGGGAAGGTATGAGAGCTGTGCGAGAACATGGCGATATAGGGGAAATTGTAAGAGGTGCGCGAAAACATGGCAATACAGGAGAATGTATCAGATGTGCGAGAAAACACAGCGATATAGGGGAAGTATTGAGAGGATCGAAAACATAGCGATCTAGGTGAAGACATGAGAGGTGCGCGAAAACATGCGATATAGGGGAAGCTATGAGAGGTGAGCAAAAACACGGCGATACAGGGGAAGCTATGAGAGGTGAGCAATAATACAGCGATAAAGCTGAATCTATGGGATGTGCGCGAAAAGACAGCGATATAGGGGAAGATATGAGAGGTACGCAAGGCACAGCGATATAGGGGATGCTATGGGAGGTGTGTGAATATACAGCGATATAGGGGACGTGATCAGATGTGCATGAAAACTCAGCGATATTAGGGTAGATATGAGAGGTGCACAAAAACACAGCGATGTAGGAGAAGTTATGAGAGGTGTGTGAAAACACAGCGATATAGGGGAAGGTATGAGAGGTGCATGAAAACACAGCGATATAGGGGAAGATATAGAAGTTGCGCGAAAACGGGGCGATATAGGGGAAGGTATGAGAGGTGCGCGAAGGCACAGCATTATAAGGGATACTATGGGATGTGCGCGAATACACAGCCATATAGGGGATGTTATGAGATGTGCATAAAACATGGCAATATAGGGGAAGTTATGAGAGGTGCGCAAAAATACAGCAATACAGGGTAAGTTATGAGAGGTGCGTGAAAACACAGCAATATAAGGGGAGGTATGAGAGGTACACGAAAACACAGCGATATAGGCGAAGGTATGGGAGGTTCTCGAAAACAGAGCGATATAGGGAAAGGTATGAGACGTGTGCGAAACACAGCAATATAGGGGATGGTATGGGAGATGCACGAAAACACAGTGATATAGGGGAAGACATGAGAGGTGCGTGAAAACAGAGCGATATAGGGGACGCTATTGGACGTGCGCGAAAACACAGTGATATAGGGGAAGATATGAGAGGTGTGCGAGAACACGGCGATATAGGTGAAATTATGAGAGGTGCGCGAAAACACGTTGATACAGGGAACTGTATCAGAAGTGCAAGAACACAGAGCGATATAGGGGAAGTAATGAGAGGAGCGGAAACATAGCGATATAGGTGAAGAAATGAGAGGTGCGCGAAAACACGGCTATGTAGGGGAAGGAATGAGAGGTGTGCAAAAACACAGCGATGTAGGCGAAGCCATGGGAGGTTCACCGAAAACAGGGCGATATAGGGGAAGGTATGAGTGATGCGCGAAGGCACAGCGATATAGGGGATGCTATGGGAGGTGCGTGAATACACAGAGATGTAGGAGACGTTATGAGATGTGCATGAAAACACGGCAATATTGGGGAAGCCATGAGTGGTGCGCAAAAATACGGCGATATAGGAGAAATTATGAGAGGTGCGTGAAAACACTGTGATATAGGGGGAGGTATGAGAGGTGCACGAAAACACGGCGATATTGGGGAAGGTATGGGAGGTGCGCGAAAGCAGGGCGATATAGGGGATGCTATGAGAGGTGCGCGAAAACACCGTGATATAGGGGAAGACATGAGAGGTGCGCAAAAACAGGGCAATATAGTGGAACCTATTTGATGTGCGCGAAACCACGGCAATACAGGGGAAGTTATGAGAGTTGCGCAAAAATGCAGCAATATAGGAGAAGTTATGAGAGGTGCGTGAAAACACAGCGATATAGGGGAAGGCATGAGAGGTACGCGAAGGCACAGTTATATAGGGGTGCTATGGGAGGTGCACGAATACACAGCAATATAGGGGACGTTATGAGATGTGCATGAAAACACGGCAATATAGGGGAAGGTATGAGAGGTGCCCGAAAACACAGCGTTATAGTGGACGCTATGGGACGTGTGCGAAAACACGGCGATATAGGGGAAATTATGAGAGGTGCACGAAAGCACGGCGATACAGTGGAATGTATCAGAGGTGCGAGAAAACACAACGAGATAGGGGAAGTAATGAGAGGAGCGAAAACATAGCAATCTTGGTGAAGACATGAGAGGTGCGCGAAAACACAGCGATATAGGGGAAGCTATGAAAGGTGAGCAAAAACACGGCGATATAAGGGAAGCTCTGAGAGGTGTGCAATAACACAGTGATAAAGTTGAATCTATGGGATGTGTGCGAAAAGACACCGATATAGGGGAAGGTATGGGAGGTGCGCTAGGCACAGCGATATAGGGGATGCTATGGGAGGTGCGTGAATACACAGCGATATTGGGGACGTTATGAGATGTGCAGGAAGAAGCAGCGATATTAGGGAAGATATAAGAGGTGCACAAAAACACAGCGATATAGGAGAAGTTATGAGAGGTGCATGAAAACACAGCGATATAGAGGGAGGTATGAGAGGTGCACGAAAACACAGCGATACAGGGGAAGGTATGGGAGGTGCTCGAAAACAGGGCGATATAGGGGACGGTATGAGATTTGTATGAAAATATGGCGATATAGGGGAAGCTATGAGAGGTGCGCGAAAACACGACAATATAGGGGACGGTATGAGAGGTGCGCAAGGCACAGTGATATAGGGGATGCTATGGGAGGTGCGTGAATATACAGCGATATAGGGGACGTGATCAGATGTGCATGAAAACTCAGCGATATTAGGGTAGATATGAGAGGTGCACAAAAACACAGCGATGTAGGAGAAGTTATGAGAGGTGTGTGAAAACACAGCGATATAGGGGAAGGTATGAGAGGTGTGTGAAAACATACTGATATAGGGGAGGTATGAGAGGTGCATGAAAACACAGCAATATAGGGGAAGATATAGAAGTTGTGCGAAAACGGGGCGATATAGGGGAAGGTATGAGAGGTGCACGAAGGCACAGCATTATAAGGGATGCTATGGGATGTGCGCGAATACACAGCGATATAGGGGACGTTATGAGATGTGCATAAAAACACGGCAATATAGGGGAAGTTATGAGAGGTGCGCAAAAATACAGCAATGCAGGGGAAGTTATGAGAGGTGTGTCAAAACACAGCAATATAAGGGGAGGTATGAGAGGTACACGAAAACACAGCGATATAGGCGAAGGTATAGGAGGTGCTCGAAAACAGAGCGATATAGGGAAAGGTATGAGACGTGTGTGAAACTCAGCAATATAGGGGATGGTATGGGAGATGCACGAAAAAACAGTGATATAGGGGAAGACATGAGAGGTGCGTGAAAACAGAGCGATATAGGGGACGCTATTGGACGTGCGCGAAAACACAGTGATATAGGGGAAGATATGAGAGGTGTGCGAGAATACGGCGATATAGGTGAAGAAATGAGAGGTGCGCGAAAACACGGTGATATAGGGGAAGGTATGAGGTGCGCAAAAGCACAGCGATGTAGGCGAAGCCATGGGAGGTTCACCGAAAACAGGGCGATATAGGGGAAGGTATGAGTGATGCGCGAAGGCACAGCGATATAGGGGATGCTATGGGAGGTGCGTGAATACACAGAGATATAGGAGACGTTATGAGATGTGCATGAAAACACGGCGATATTGGGGAAGCCATGAGAGGTGTGCGAAAGTACAGCGATATAGGGGACGGTATGGGAGGTGTGCGAAAACAGGGCGACATAGGTGAAGGCATGAGAGGTGCACGAAGGCACAGCGATATAGGGGATGCTATGGCAGTTGCGCTAATACACAGCGATATATGGGACGTTAAGAGATGTGCATGAAAACGCGGCGATATTGGGGAAGCCATGAGAGGTGCGCAAAAATACGGCGATATAGGAGAAATTATGAGAGGTGCGTGAAAACACAGCGAGATAAGGGAAGGTATGAGAGGTGCACGAATACGCAGCGATATTGGGGAAGGTATGGGAGGTGCGCGAAAACAAGGCGATATAGGGGAAGTTATGAGAGGTACGCGAAGGCACAGCGATATAGAGGATGTTATGAGAGGTGCGCGAAAACACCGTGATATAGGGGAAGACATGAGAGGTGCGCAAAAACAGGGCAATATAGTGGAACCTATGGGATGTTGGCGAAAACACGGCGATACAGCGGAATGTATCAGAGGTGCGAGAAAACACAGCGATATAGGGGACGCTATGGGACATGCGCAAAAAAACAGTGATATAGGGGAAAGTATGAGAGGTGTGCGAGAACACGGCGATATAGGGGAAATTGTAAGAGGTGTGCGAAAACACGGCGATACGGCAAAATGTATCAGATGTGCGAGAAAACACAGCGATATAGGGGAAGTATTGAGACGAGCGAAAACATAGCGATCTAGGTGAAGACATGAGAGGTGCGCGAAAACACGGCGATATAGGGGAAGCTATGAGAGGTGAGCAAAAACACGGCGATATAGGAGATGGTATGAGATGTGCATAAAAACATGGTGATATAGGGGGAGGTGTGAGAGTTGCGCGAAAACTTGGCGTTACAGGGGAATGCATCAGAGGTGCCAGAAAACACAGCTATGTAGTGGAATACATGAGAGGTGCGCAAAAACAGGGCAATATAGTGGAAGCTATGGGATGTGCACGAAAACAGGGCGATATAGGGGAAGCTATGAGAGGTGCGCGAAAACACAGCGATATAAGGGACGCAATGGGACGTGCGCGAAAACACAGTGATATAGGAGAAGTTAAGAGAGGTGTGTGAAAACACAGCGATATAGGGGAAGGTATGAGAGGTGCACGAAGGCACAGCGATATAGGGGATGCTATGGGAGGTGCACGAAAACACAGCGATATACGAGACGGTATGAGATGTGCATAAAAACATGGTGATATAGGGGGAGGTATGAGAGTTGCGCGAAAACTTGGTGTTACAGGGGAATGCATCAGAGGTGCCAGAAAACACAGCTATGTAGTGGAATACATGAGAGGTGCGCGAAAACAGGGCAATATAGTGGAAGCTATGGGATGTGCACGAAAACAGGGCGATATAGGGGAAGCGATGAGAGGTGCACGAAAACACAGTGATATAGGGGAATCAATGGGACGTGCGCGAAAACAGGACGATATAGGGGAAGCGATGAGAGGTGCGCGAAAACACAGCGATATGGGGAAGCAATGGGACGTGCGCGAAAACACAGTGATATAGGGGAAGGTATGAGAGGTGTGCGAGAACACGGTGATATAGGGGAAATTATGAGAGGTGTGCAAAAACACGGCGATACAGCAAAATGTATCAGATGTGCGAGAAAACACAGCGATATAGGGGAAGTATTAAGAGGAGCGAAAACATAGCGATCTAGGTAAAGACATGAGAGGTGCGCGAAAACACGTTGATACAGGGAACTGTATCAGATGTGCGAGAATACAGAGCGATATAGGGGAAGTAATGAGAGGAGCTGAAACACAGCGATATAGGAGAAGGTATGAGAGGTGCACAAAAACACAGCGATGCAGGCGAAGCCATGGGAGGTGTAAGGGAAACAGGGCGATATAGGGGAAGGTATGAGCGATGCACGAAGGCACAGCTATATAGGGGATGCTATGGGAGGTGCGTGAATACACAGAGATATAGGAGACGTTATGAGATGTGCATGAAAACACGGCGATATTGGGGAAGCCATGAGACGTGTGCGAAAACACAGCGATATAGGGGACGGTATGGGAGCTGTGCGAAAACAGGGCGACATAGGAGAAGGTATGAGAGGTGCGCAAAGGCACAGCGATGTAGAGGATGCTATGGCAGGTGCGCGAATACACAGCGATATACAGGACGTTATGAGATGTGCATGAAAACGCAGCGATATTAGGGAAGGTATGAGAAGTTCACAAAAGCAAGGCGACATAGGAGAATGAATGGGAAGTGTGCAAAAACAGGGCGATATAGGTGAAGGTATGAGAAGTGCGCGAAGGCACAGCAATATGTGGGAGGCTATGGGAGGTGCGCGACTACACAGTGATATAGGGGACGTGAGGAGCTGTGCATAAAAACACAGCGATATGGGGAAGTTATGAGAGTTGCGCAAAAATGCAGCAATATAGGAGAAGTTATGAGAGGTGCGTGAAAACACAGCGATATAGGGGAAGGCATGAGAGGTACGCGAAGGCACAGTTATATAGGGGTGCTATGGGAGGTGCACGAATACACAGCGATATAGGGGACGTTATGAGATGTGCATGAAAACACGGCAATATAGGGGAAGGTATGAGAGGTGCCCGAAAACACAGCGTTATAGGGGACGCTATGGGACGTGCGCGAAAACACGGCGATATAGGGGAAATTATGAGAGGTGCGCGAAAACACGGCGATACAGGGGAATGTATCAGAGGTGCGAGAAAACACAGCGATATAGGGGAAGTAATGAGAGGAGCGAAAACATAGCAATCTAGGTGAAGACATGAGAGGTGCGTGAAAACACAGCGATATAGGGGAAGCTATGAAAGGTGAGCAAAAACACGGCGATATAAGGGAAGCTCTGAGAGGTGTGCAATGACACAGTGATAAAGTTGAATCTATGGGATGTGTGCGAAAAGACACCGATATAGGGGAAGGTATGGGAGGTGCGCAAGGCACAGCGATATAGGGGATGCTATGGGAGGTGCGTGAATACACAGCGATATACGGGACGTTATGAGATGTGCGTGAAAACGCAGCGATATTAGGGGAGGTATGGGAGGTTCACAAAAACACAGCGACATAGGAGAATGAATGGGAAGTGTGCGAAAACAGGGCGATATAGGCGAAGGTATGAGAAATGCGCTAAGGCACAGCAATACGTGGGAGGCTATGGGAAGTGCGCGAATACACAGTGATATAGGGGACGTTATGAGATGTGCATAAAAACACAGCGATATGGGGGAAGTTATGAGAGGTGCGCAAAAATGCAGCAATATTGGAGAAGTTATGAGAGGTGTGTGAAAACACAGCGATATAGGGGAAGGTATGAGAGGTGTGCGAAAACAGGGCAATATAGGGGACGTTATGAGATGTGCATGAAAACATGGCAATATAGGGGAAGGTAAGAGAGGTGCCCGAAAACACAGCGTTATAGGGCACGCTATGGGACGTGCGCGAAAACACGGCGATATAGGGGAAATTATGAGAGGTGCGCGAAAACACGGCGATACAGGGGAATGTATCAGAGGTGCGAGAAAACACAGCGAGATAGGGGAAGTAATGAGAGGAGCGAAAACATAGCGATCTAGGTGAAGACATGAGAGGTGCGCGAAAACACAGCGATATAGGGGAAGCTATGAAAGGTGAGCAAAAACACGGCGATATAGGGGAAGCTCTGCGAGGTGTGCAATAACACAGTGATAAAGTTGAATCTATGGGATGTGTGCGAAAAGACACCGATATAGGGGAAGGTATGGGAGGTGCGCGAAGGCACAGTGATATAGGGGATGCTATGGGAGGTGCTCGAATACACAGCGATACAGGGGACATAATAGGATGTGCATAAAAACACGGCAATATAGGGGAAGTTATGAGAGGTGTGTGAAAACACAGCGATACAGGGGAAGCTATAGGATGTGCTCGAAAACAGGGCAATATAGGGAAAGGTATGAGACGTGTGTGAAACTCAGCAATATAGGGGATGGTATGGGAGATGCACGAAAAAACAGTGATATAGGGGAAGACATGAGAGGTGCGTGAAAACAGAGCGATATAGGGGACGCTATTGGACGTGCGCGAAAACACAGTGATATAGGGGAAGATATGAGAGGTGTGCGAGAATACGGCGATATAGGTGAAGAAATGAGAGGTGCGCGAAAACACGGTGATATAGGGGAAGGTATGAGGTGCGCAAAAGCACAGCGATGTAGGCAAAGCCATGGGAGGTTCACCGAAAACAGGGCGATATAGGGGAAGGTATGAGTGATGCGCGAAGGCACAGCGATATAGGGGATGCTATGGGAGGTGCGTGAATACACAGAGGTATAGGAGACGTTATGAGATGTGCATGAAAACACGGCGATATTGGGGAAGCCATGAGAGGTGTGCGAAAGTACAGCGATATAGAGGACGGTATGGGAGGTGTGCGAAAACAGGGCGACATAGGTGAAGGTATGAGAGGTGCACGAAGGCACAGCGATATAGGGGATGCTATGGCAGTTGCGCTAATACACAGCGATATATGGGACGTTAAGAGATGTGCATGAAAACGCGGCGATATTGGGGAAGCCATGAGAGGTGCGCAAAAATACGGCGATATAGGAGAAATTATGAGAGGTGCGTGAAAACACAGCGAGATAAGGGAAGGTATGAGAGGTGCACGAATACGCAGCGATATTGGGGAAGGTATGGGAGGTGCGCGAAAACAAGGCGATATAGGGGAAGTTATGAGAGGTACGCGAAGGCACAGCGATATAGGGGATGTTATGAGAGGTGCGCGAAAACACCGTGATATAGGGGAAGACATGAGAGGTGCGCAAAAACAGGGCAATATAGTGGAACCTATGGGATGTTGGCAAAAACACGGCGATACAGCGGAATGTATCAGAGGTGCGAGAAAACACAGCGATATAGGGGACGCTATGGGACATGCGCAAAAAAAAGTGATATAGGGGAAAGTATGAGAGGTGCGCGAGAACACGGCGATATAGGGGAAATTGTAAGAGGTGTGCGAAAACACGGCGATACGGCAAAATGTATCAGATGTGCGAGAAAACACAGCGATATAGGGGAAGTATTGAGACGAGCGAAAACATAGCGATCTAGGTGAAGACAGGAGAGGTGCGCGAAAACACGGCGATATAGGGGAAGCTATGAGAGGTGAGCAAAAACACGGCGATACAGGGGAACCTATGAGAGGTGAGCAATAACACAGGGATAAACGTGAATCTATGGGATGTGCATGAAAACACAGCGATATCGGGGAAGTTATGGGAGTTGCGCGAAAACAGGGCAATATAGGGGAAGGTATGAGAGGTGCACTAAAACACAGCGATACAGGGGAAGGAATGGGAGGTGTGCGAAAACAGGGCAATATAGGGGAACGTATGAGAGGTGCGCGAAAACACAGCGATATAGGGGATGCTATGGGACGTGCGTGAAAACACAGTGATATAGGGGAAGGTATGAGAGGTGTGCGAGAATACAGCGATGTAGGGGAAATTATGAGAGGTGCGTGACAACACGGCGATACAGGGGAATGTATCAGAGGTGTGAGAAAACACAGCGATATAATGGAAGTAATGACAGGAGCGAAAACATAGCGATATAGATCAAGACATGAGAGGTGCGCGAAAACACAGTGATATAGGGGAAGCTATGAGAGGTGAGCAATAACACAGCGATAAAGATGAAGCTATGGGATGTGTGCAAAAAGACAGCGATATGGGGGAAGATATGAGAGGTGCGCGAAAACACAGCGACGTGGACGTAGCTATGGGAGGTGCGCGAAAGCACAGCGATATAAGGGACGGTATGAGATGTGCATAAATACACGGCAATATTGGGGAAGCCATGAGAGATGCGCGAAAACACAGCAATATAGGGGAAGGTATGAGAGGTGCACGAAAACACAACGATAAAAGGGAAGGTATGGGAGGTGCGCGAAAACAGGACGATATAGGGGAAGGTATGAGATGTGCGCGAAGGCACAGCGATATAGGGGATTCTATGGGAGGTGCGCGAATACTCAGCAATATGGGGGACGTTATGAGATGTGATTGAAAACACGGCGATATAGGGGAAGGTATGAGAGGTGCGCAAAAATACAGCGATATAGGGGAAGGAATGAGAGGTGCACAAAAACACAGCAATATAGAGGAAGGTATGGGAGGTGCGCGAAAACACAGTGATATAGGGAAAGACATGAGAGGTGCTCGAAAACAGGGCTATATAGTGGAAGCTATGGGATATGCGCGAAAACATGGCGATACAGGGAAAAGTATGAGAGGTGCCCGAAAACATAGCGATACAGGGGATGCTATGGGACGTGCGCAAAAACACAGTGATATAGTGGAAGGTACGAGAGGTGTGCAAGAACATGTCTATATAGGGGAAATTATGAGAGGTCCGCGAAAACACGGCTATATATGAGAAGTTATGAGAGGTGTGTGAAAACACAGCGATGTAGGGGAAGTTGTGAAGGTATGAGAGGTGCACGAAAACACAGCGATATAGGGGAAGGTGTGAGAGGTGCGCGACGGCACAGTGATATAGGGGACGGTATGAGATGTGCATGAAAACACGGCGATATTGGGCAAGCCATGAGAGGTGTGCGAAAATACAGCGATATAGGGGACGGTATGGGAGGTGTGCGAAAACAGGGCGACATAGGGGAAGGTATGAGAGGTGCACGAAGGCACAGCGATATAGGGGATGTTATGGCAGTTGCGCTAATACACAGCGATATATGGGACGTTAAGAGATGTGCATGAAAACACGGCGATATTGGGGAAGCCATGAGAGGTGCGCAAAAATACGGCGATATAGGAGAAATTATGAGAGGTGCGTGAAAACACAGCGAGATAAGGGAAGGTATGAGAGGTGCACGAAAACACAGCGATATTGGGGAAGGTATGGGAGGTGCGCGAAAACAGGGCGATATAGGGGAAGTTATGAGAGGTGCGCGAAGGCACAGCGATATAGGGGATGCTATGAGAGGTGCGCGAAAACACCGTGATATTGGGGAAGACATGAGAGGTGCGCAAAAACAGGGCAATATAGTGGAACCTATGGGATGTTGGCGAAACCACGGCGATACAGGGGAATATATCAGAGGTGCGAGAAAACACAGCGATATAGGGGACGCTATGGGACATGCGCAAAAAAACAGTGATATAGGGGAAGGTATGAGAGGTGTGCGAGAACACGGCGATATAGGGGAAATTGTAAGAGCTGTGCGAAAAACACGGCAATACGGCAAAATGTATCAGATGTGCGAGAAAACACAGCGATATAGGGGAAGTATTGAGACGAGCGAAAACATAGCGATCTAGGTGAAGACATGAGAGGTGCGCGAAAACACGGCGATATAGGGGAAGCTATGAGAGGTGAGCAAAAACACAGGGATAAAGGTGAATCTGTGGGATGTGCACGAAAACACAGCGATATCGGGGAAGTTATGGGAGCTGCGCGAAAACAGGGCAATATAGGGGAAGGTATGAGAGGTGCACTAAAACACAGCGATACAGGGGAAGGAATGGGAGGTGTGCGAAAACAGGGCGATATAGGGGAAGGTATGAGAGGTGCGCGAAAACACAGCGATATAGGGGACGCTATGGGACGTGTGCGAAAACACAGTGATATAGGGGAAGGTATGAGAGGTGTGCGAGAATACAGCGATGTAGGTGAAATTATGAGAGGTGCGTGACAACACGGCGATACAGGGGAATGTATCAGAGGTGTGAGAAAACACAGCGATATAATGGAAGTAATGACAGGAGTGAAAACATAGCGATATAGGTGAAGACATCAGAGGTGCGTGAAAACACAGTGATATAGGGGAAGCTATGAGAGGTGAGCAATAACATAGCGATAAAGATGAAGCTATGGGATGTGCGCAAAAAGACAGCGATATACGGGAAGATATGAGAGGTGCGCGAAAACACAGCGACGTGGGCGTAGCTATGGGAGGTGCGCGAAAGCACAGTGATATAAGGGACGATATGAGATGTGCATGAAAACACGGAGATATCGGGGAAGAAATGAGAGATGCGAGAAAACACAGCGATATAGGGGAAGTTATGACAGAAGCAAAAACACAGCGATATGGGGAGACATGAGAGGTGCACGAAAACAGGGCAATATAGTGAGAGCTATGGGATGTGTATGAAAACAGGGCGATATAGGGGAAGGAATGAGAGGTGCACAAAAACACAGCAATATAGAGGAAAGTATGGGAGGTGCGCGAAAACACAGTCATATAGGGAAAGACATGAGAGGTGCTCGTAAACAGGGCTATATAGTGGAAGCTATGGGATATGCGCGAAA
Source organism: Mobula birostris (assembly GCF_030028105.1). Classification (NCBI taxonomy): domain Eukaryota; kingdom Metazoa; phylum Chordata; class Chondrichthyes; order Myliobatiformes; family Myliobatidae; genus Mobula; species Mobula birostris. The sequence goes on from NW_027278612.1 coordinate 60,049, forward strand.
ACATGGCGATACAGGGAAAAGTATGAGAGGTGCCCGAAAACACAGCGATACAGGGGAAAGAATGGGAGGTGTGCGAAAACAGGGCGATATAGGGGAAGGTATGAGAGGTGCGCGAAAACACAGCGATATAGGGGACGCTATGGGACGTGCGCGAAAACACAGTGATATAGGGGAAGGTATGAGAGGTGTGCGAGAATACAGCGATGTAGGGGAAATTATGAGAGGTGCGTGACAACACGGCAATACAGGGGAATGTATCAGAAGTGTGAGAAAACACAGCGATATAATGGAAGTAATGACAGGAGTGAAAACATAGCGATATAGGTGAAGACATGAGAGGTGCGTGAAAACACAGTGATATAGGGGAAGCTATGAGAGGTGAGCAATAACACAGCGATAAAGATGAAGCTATGGGATGTGCGCAAAAAGACAGCGATATAGGGGAAGGTATGAGAGGTGCGCGAAAACACAGCGACGTGGGCGTAGCTATGGGAGGTGCGCGAAAGCACAGTGATATAAGGGACGATATGAGATGTGCATGAATACACAGCAATATTGGGGAAGCCATGAGAGATGCGCGAAAACACAGCAATATAGGGGTAGGTATGAGAGGTGCACGAAAACACAACGATAAAAGGGAAGGTATGGGAGGTGCGCGAAAACAGGACGATATAGGGGAAGGTATGAGATGTGCGCGAAGGCACAGCGATATAGGGGATTCTATGGGAGGTGCGCGAATACACAGCAATATGGGGGACGTTATGAGATGTGATTGAAAACACGGCGATATAAGGGAAGGTATAAGAGGTGCGCAAAAATACAGCGATATAGGAGAAGTTATGAGAGGTGCGTGAAAACACAGCGATATAGGGGAAGGAATGAGAGGTGCACAAAAACACAGCGATATAGAGGAAGCTATGGGATATGCGCGAAAACATGGCGATACAGGGAAAAGTATGAGAGGTGCCCGAAAACACAGCGATACAGGGGATGCTATGGGACGTGCGCAAAAACACAGTGATATTGTGCAAGGTACGAGAGGTGTGCAAGAACATGGCTATATAGGGGATATTATGAGAGGTCCGCGAAAACACGGCGATATATGAGAAGTTATGAGAGGTGAGTGAAAACACAGCGATGTAGGGGAAGTTGTGAAGGTATGAGAGGTGCACGAAAACACAGCGATATAGGGGAAGGTATGAGAGGTGCGCGAAGGCACAGTGATATAGGGGACGGTGTGAGATGTGCATGAAAACACGGAGATATCGGGGAAGAAATGAGAGATGCGTGAAAACACGGCGATATAGGGGAAAGTATGAGAGGTGCGCAAAAACACGGCGATACAGGGGAATGCATCAGAGGTGCGAGAAAACACAGCGATATAGGGGAAGTTATGACAGAAGCAAAAACACAGCGATATAGGGGAGACATGAGAGGTGCACGAAAACAGGGCAATATAGTGAGAGCTATGGGATGTGTATGAAAACAGGGCGACATAGGGGAAGGTATGAGAGCTGCGCGAAAACACAGCAATATAGGGGACTCCATGGGACGTGCGTGAAAACACAGTGATATAGGGGAAGGTATGCGAGCTGCGCGAGAACACGGCAATATAGGGGAAAGTAGGAGAGGTGCGCGAAAACTTGGCGTTATAGGGGAATGCATCAGAGGTGTGAGAAAACACAGCGATATACGGGAAGACATGAGAGGTGCGCGAAAACTGGGCAATGTAGTGGAAGCTATGGGACTTGCGCGAAAACACAGCGATATAGGGGAAGACATGAGAAAATGAAAACTGGGCAATGTAGTGGAAGCTATGGGACGTGCGCGAAAACACAGTGATATAGGGGATGGTATGACAGGTATGTGAGAACACGGCGATATAGGCGAAATTATGAGAGGTGCGCGAAAACACGGCGATACAGGAGAATTAATGAGAAGAGCGAAAACATAGCGATCTAAGTGAAGACATGAGAGGTGCACGAAAACACGGCGATATAGGGGAAGCTATGAGAGGTGAGCAAAAACACGGCGATATAGGGGAATCTATAAGAGGTGAGCAATAACACAGCCATAAAGGTGAAGCTATGGGATGTGCGCGAAAAGAAAGCAATATAGGGGAAGGTATGAGAGCTGCGCGAAACACAGCCATACAGGGGAAGGTATGAGAGGAGTATGAAAACAGGGCGATATAGGGGAAGTTATGAGAGGTGCGTGAAAACCCAGCGATATAGGGGACGTTAAGAGATGTGCACGAAAACACGGCGATATTGGGGAAGCCATGAGAGGTGCACAAAAATACAGCGATATAGGAGAAGTTATGAGAGGTGCGTGAAAACACAGCGATATAGGGGGAGGTATGAGAGGTGCACGAAAACACAGCAATATGGGAGAATGTATGGGAGGTGCGCGAAAACAGGGCGATATAGGGGAAGGTATGAGAGGTGTTCGAAGGCACAGCAATATAGGGGATGCTATGGGAGGTGTGCGAAAACACAGTGAAATAGGGGAAGACATGAGAGGTGCGCAAAAACAGGGCAATATAGTGGAAGCCATGGGATGTGCGCGACAACACGGAGATACAGGGGAATGCATCAGAGGTGCGAGAAAACACAGCGATATAGGGGACGCTATGGGTCTTGCGGGAAAACAGAGTGATATAGGGGAAGGTATGAGAGGTCTGCGAGAACACGGCGATATGGGGAAATTATAAGAGGTGCACGAAAACACAGCGATATAGGGGACGGTATCAGAGGTTCACGAAGGCACAGCGATATAGGGGATGCTATGGGAGGTGCGCAAAAACACAGCGATATAGGAGACGGTATGAGATGTGCATAAAAACATGGCGATATAGGGGCAGGTATGAGAGGTGCGCAAGGCACAGCGATATAGGGGAAGCTATGGGAGGTGCGTGAGTACACAGCGATATGGGGGACGTGATGAGATGTGCATGAAAACGCAGGGATATTAGAGAAGGTATGAGAGGTGCACAAAAACACAGCGATATAGGAGAAGTTATGAGAGGCGTGCGAAAACACAGCGATATAGGGGAAGGTATGAAAGGTGCACGAAAACGCAGTGATATAAGGGAAGGTACAGGAGGTGTGCGAAAACAGGGCGATATAGGGCAAGGTATGAGAGGTGCACGAAGGCACAGCGATATAGGGGATGCTATGGGAGGAGCGCAAAAACACAGCGATATAGGAGACGGTATGAGATGTGCATAAAAACATGCCGATATAGGGGCAGGTATGAGAGGTGCGCGTAAACATGGCGATATAGGGGAAAGTATAAGAGGTGTGCGAAAACTTGGCGTTACACGGGAATGCATCAGAGCTGCCAGAAAACACAGCGATGTAGTGGAATACATGAGAGGTGTGCGAAAACAGGGCAATATAGTGGAAGCTATGGGATGTGCACGAAAACAGGGTGATATAGGGGAAGCTATGAGAGGTGCGCGAAAACACAGCGATATAGGGGACGCAATGGAACGTGCGCGAAACCACAGTGATGTAGGGGAAGTTATGAGAGGTGTGCGGGAATACGGCGATATAGGGTAAATTATGAGAGGTGTGCGAACACACGGCGATACGGGAGAAATGTATCACGTGCGAGAAAACACAGCGATATAGGGGAAGTATTGAGAGGATCGAAAACATAGCGATCTAGGTGAAGACATGAGAGGTGCGTGAAAACATGGCGATATAGGGGAAGCTATGAGAGGTGAGCAAAAACAGGGCGATACAGGGGAAGCTATGAGAGGTGAGCAATAACACAGCGATAAAGGTGAATCTATGGGATTTGCGCGAAAAGACAGCGATATAGGGGAAGTTATGAGAGGTGCGCAAGGCACAGCGATATAGGGAATGCTATGGGAGGTGCGTGAGTACACAGCGATATAGGGGACGTGATGACATGTGCATGAAAACGCAGTGATATTAGGGAAGGTATGAGAGGTGCACAAAAACACAGCGATATAGGAGAAGTTATGAGAGGTGTGCGAAAACACAGCGATATAGGGGAAGGTATGAAAGGTGCACGAAAACGCAGTGATATAAGGGAAGGTATAGGAGGTGCGCGAAAACAGGGCGATATAGGGGAAGGTATGAGAGGTGCACGAAGGCACAGCGATATAGGGGATGCTATGGGAGGAGCGCAAAAACACAGCGATATAGGAGACGGTATGAGATGTGCATAAAAACATGGTGATATAGGGGCAGGTATGAGAGGTGTGCGTAAACATGGCGATATAGGGGAAAGTATGAGAGGTGCGCGAAAACTTGGCGTTACAGGGGAATGCATCAGAGCTGCCAGAAAACACAGCGATGTAGTGGAATACATGAGAGGTGTGCGAAAACAGGGCAATATAGTGGAAGCTATGGGATGTGCACGAAAACAGGGCGATATAGGGGAAGCTATGAGAGGTGCGCGAAAACACAGCGATATAGGGGACGCAATGGGACGTGCGCGAAAACACAGTGATATAGGGGAGGTTATGAGAGGTGCGTGAAAACACAACGATATAGGGGGAGGTATGAGAGGTACACGAAAACGCAGCGATATAAGGGAAGGTATAGGAGGTGCGTGAAAACAGGGCAATATAGGGGAAGGTATGAGAGGTGCACGAACACGCAGCGATATAAGGGAAGGTATAGGAGGTGCGCGAAAACAGGGCAATATAGGGGAAGGTATGAGAGGTGCACGAAGGCACAGCGATATAAGGGATGCTATGGGAGGTGCGTGAATATACAGCGATATGGGGGACATGATAAGATGTGCATGAAAACGCAGCGATATTAGGGAAGGTATGATAGGTGCACAAAAACACAGCGATATAGGAGAAGTTATGAGAGGTGTGTGAAAACACAGAGATATAGGGGAAGGTATGAGAGGTGCACGAAAACAGCGATATAGGTGAAGGAATGGGAGGTGCGCGAAAACAGGGTGATATAGGTGAAGGAATGGGAGGTGCGCGAAGACACAACGCATTATAGGGGATGCTATGGGAGGTGCGCGAATACACAGCGATATAGGGGACTTTATGAGATGCGCATAACAACACGGCGATATAGGGGAAGTTACCAGTGGTGCCCAAAAACACGGCGATACAGGGGAAGCTATGAGAGGTGAGCAATAACACAGCGATAAAGGTGAATCTATGGGATGTGCGCGAAAAGACAGCGATATAGGGGAAGGTATGAGAGGTGCGCAAGGCACAGCGATATAGGGGGAGGTATGAGAGGTGCACGAAAACACAGCGATATAGGGGAAGGTATGGAAGGTGCTCAAAAACTGGGTGATATAGATGAAGTTATGAGAGTTATGCAAAGGCACAGCAATATAGGGGATGCTATGGAAGGTGCGCGAAAACACAGCCACATAGTGGAAGACAGGAAAGGTGCGCGAAAACACGGCGATACAGGGGAAGCTATGAGAGGTGAGCAATAACACAGCGATAAAGGTGAATCTATGGGATGTGCGTGAAAACACAGCGATATAGGGGAAGTTATGAGAGGTGTGCGAGAACACGTCGATATAGGGGAAATTATGAGAGGTGTGCGAAAACACGGCGATACGTGAGAATGTATCAGACGTGCGAGAAAACACAGCGATATAGGGGAAGTATTGAGAGGATCGAAAACATAGCGATCTAGGTGAAGACATGAGAGGTGCGCGAAAACATGCGATATAGGGGAAGCTATGAGAGGTGAGCAAAAACACGGCGATACAGGGGAGGCTATGAGAGGTGAGCAATAACACAGCGATAAAGGTGAATCTATGGGATGTGCACGAAAAGACAGCGATATAGGGGAAGTTATAAGAGGTGCGCAAGGTACAGCGATATAGGGGATGCTATGGGAGGTGCGTGAATACACAGCGATATAGGGGACGTGATCAGATGTGCATGAAAACGCAGTGATATTAGGGAAGGTATGAGAGGTGCACAAAAACACAGCGATATAAGAGAAGTTATGAGAGGTGTGCGAAAACACAGCGATATAGGGGAAGGTATGAAAGGTGCACGAAAACGCAGTGATATAAGGGAAGGTATAGGAGGTGCACGAAAACAGGGCGATATAGGGGAAGGTATGAGAGGTGCGCGAAGGCACAGCGATATAGGGGACGCTATGAGATGTGCATGAAAACACGGCAATATAGGGGAAGGTATAAGAGCTGCACAAAAATAAAGTGATATAGGAGAAGTTATGAGTGGTGCGTGAAATCACAGCGAGATAAGGGAAGGTATGAGAGGTGCAGGAAAACACAGCAATATTGGGGAAGATATGGGTGATGCGCGAAAACCGGGCGATATAGGGGAAGTTATGAGAGGTGCGTGAAGGCACAGCGATATAGGGGATTCTATGAGAGGTGCGCGAAAACACCGTGATATAGGGGAAGACATGAGAGGTGCGCAAAAACAGGGCAATATAGTGGAACCTATGGGATGTGCACGAAGCCACAACGATACAGGGGAATGTATCAGAGGAGCCAGAAAACACAGCGATATATGGGACGCTATGGGACATGCGCAAATAAACAGTGATATGGGGAAGGTATGAGAGGTGTGCGAGAACACGGGGATATAGGGGAAATTGTAAGAGGTGCGCAAAAACATGGCAATACAGGAGAATGTATCAGAGGTGCGAGAAAACACAGCGATATAGGGGAAGTAATGATAGGAGCGAAAACATAGCGATATAGGTGAAGACATGCCAGGTGCGCAAAAACACGGCGATATAGGGTAAGCTATGAGAGGTGAGCAATAACACAGCGATCAAGGTGAAGCTATGGGATGTGCGCGATAACAGCGATGTAGGCGAAGCTATGGGAGGTGCGCGAAAACACAGCGATATAGGGGACGGTATGAGATGTGCATAAAATCACGGCGATATAGGGGAAGTTATGAGAGGTGCGCAAAAATACAGAAATATAGGAGAAGTTATGAGATGTGCGTGAAAACACAACGATATAGGGGGAGGTATGAGAGGTACACGAAAGCGCAGCGATATAAGGGAAGGTATAGGAGGTGCGTGAAAACAGGGCAATATAGGGGAAGGGCGATATAAGGGAAGGTATGAGAGGTGCACGAAGGCACAGCGATATAGGGGATGCTATGGGAGGTGCGCGAAAACACAGCGATATAGGAGACGGTATGAGATGTGCATAAAAACATGGCGATATAGGAGGAGGTATGAGAGGTGCGTGTAAACACGGCGATATAGGGGAAAGTATGAGAGGTGCGCGAAAACTTGGCGTTACAGGGGAATGCATCAGAGGTGCCAGAAAACACAGCGATGTAGTGGAAGACATGAGAGGTGCGCGGAAACAGGACAATATAGTGGAAAGTATGGTATGTGCGCGAAAACAGGGCGATATAGGGGAAGGTATGAGAGGTGCGCGAAAACACAGCAATATGGGGGACGCTATGGGACGTGCGCGAAAACACAGCGATATAGGGGAAGGTATGACAATGCATGAAAACACAGCGATATAGGGGAAGGAATGGGAGGTGCGCGATAACAGGGCGATATTTGGGAAGGTATGAGAGGTGCACGAAGGCACAGCGATATAAGGGATGCTATGGGAGGTGCGCGAATACACAGCAATATAGAGGACGTTATGAGATGTGCATAACAACACGGCGATAGACGGAAAGTTATGAGAGGTGCGCAAAAATACAGCAATATAGGAGAATTTATGAGAGGTGCGTGAAAACGCAGCGATACCAGTGAATCTATGGGATGTGCGCGAAAAGACAGCGATATAGGGGAAGGTATGAGAGGTGCATGAAAACACAGCGATATAGGGGACGTGATGAGATGTGCATGAAAACGCAGTGATATTAGGGAAGGTCTGAGAGGTGCACAAAAGCACAGCGATATAGGAGAAGTTATGAGAGGTGTGCGAAAACACAGCGATATAGGGGAAGGTATGAAAGGTGCACGAAAACGCAGTGATATAAGGGAAGGTATAGGAGGTGCACGAAAACAGGGCGATATAGGGGAAGGTATGAGAGGTGCGCGAAGGCACAGCGATATAGGGGACGCTATGAGATGTGCATGAAAACACGGCAATATAGGGGAAGGTATAAGAGCTGCACAAAAATAAAGTGATATAGGAGAAGTTATGAGTGGTGCGTGAAATCACAGCGAGATAAGGGAAGGTATGAGAGGTGCAGGAAAACACAGCAATATTGGGGAAGATATGGGTGATGCGCGAAAACCGGGCGATATAGGGGAAGTTATGAGAGGTGCGTGAAGGCACAGCGATATAGGGGATTCTATGAGAGGTGCGCGAAAACACCGTGATATAGGGGAAGACATGAGAGGTGCGCAAAAACAGGGCAATATAGTGGAACCTATGGGATGTGCACGAAGCCACAACGATACAGGGGAATGTATCAGAGGAGCCAGAAAACACAGCGATATATGGGACGCTATGGGACATGCGCAAATAAACAGTGATATGGGGAAGGTATGAGAGGTGTGCGAGAACACGGGGATATAGGGGAAATTGTAAGAGGTGCGCAAAAACATGGCAATACAGGAGAATGTATCAGAGGTGCGAGAAAACACAGCGATATAGGGGAAGTAATGATAGGAGCGAAAACATAGCGATATAGGTGAAGACATGCCAGGTGCGCAAAAACACGGCGATATAGGGTAAGCTATGAGAGGTGAGCAATAACACAGCGATCAAGGTGAAGCTATGGGATGTGCGCGATAACAGCGATGTAGGCGAAGCTATGGGAGGTGCGCGAAAACACAGCGATATAGGGGACGGTATGAGATGTGCATAAAATCACGGCGATATAGGGGAAGTTATGAGAGGTGCGCAAAAATACAGAAATATAGGAGAAGTTATGAGATGTGCGTGAAAACACAACGATATAGGGGGAGGTATGAGAGGTACACGAAAGCGCAGCGATATAAGGGAAGGTATAGGAGGTGCGTGAAAACAGGGCAATATAGGGGAAGGGCGATATAAGGGAAGGTATGAGAGGTGCACGAAGGCACAGCGATATAGGGGATGCTATGGGAGGTGCGCGAAAACACAGCGATATAGGAGACGGTATGAGATGTGCATAAAAACATGGCGATATAGGAGGAGGTATGAGAGGTGCGTGTAAACACGGCGATATAGGGGAAAGTATGAGAGGTGCGCGAAAACTTGGCGTTACAGGGGAATGCATCAGAGGTGCCAGAAAACACAGCGATGTAGTGGAAGACATGAGAGGTGCGCGGAAACAGGACAATATAGTGGAAAGTATGGTATGTGCGCGAAAACAGGGCGATATAGGGGAAGGTATGAGAGGTGCGCGAAAACACAGCAATATGGGGGACGCTATGGGACGTGCGCGAAAACACAGCGATATAGGGGAAGGTATGACAATGCATGAAAACACAGCGATATAGGGGAAGGAATGGGAGGTGCGCGATAACAGGGCGATATTTGGGAAGGTATGAGAGGTGCACGAAGGCACAGCGATATAAGGGATGCTATGGGAGGTGCGCGAATACACAGCAATATAGAGGACGTTATGAGATGTGCATAACAACACGGCGATAGACGGAAAGTTATGAGAGGTGCGCAAAAATACAGCAATATAGGAGAATTTATGAGAGGTGCGTGAAAACGCAGCGATACCAGTGAATCTATGGGATGTGCGCGAAAAGACAGCGATATAGGGGAAGGTATGAGAGGTGCATGAAAACACAGCGATATAGGGGACGTGATGAGATGTGCATGAAAACGCAGTGATATTAGGGAAGGTCTGAGAGGTGCACAAAAGCACAGCGATATAGGAGAAGTTATGAGAGGTGTGCGAAAACACAGCGATATAGGGGAAGGTATGGAAGGTGCGCAAAACAGGGCGATATAGGGGAAGGTATGAGAGGTATGCTAAGGCACAGCGATATAAGGAATGCTATGGGAGGTGCACGAATACACAGCGATATAGGGGACCTTATGAGATGTGCATGATAACACGGCAATAGAGAGGAAGGTATAAGAGCTGCGCAAAAATACAGTGATATAGGAGAAGTTATGAGAGGTGCTTGAAAACACAGCGATATTAGGGAAGGTATGAGAGGTGCACGAAAACAGGGCAATATAGGGGAAGTTATGAGAGGTGCGTGAAGGCACAGCGATATAGGGGATGCTATGAGAGTTGCGCGAAAACACCGTAATGTAGGGGAAGACATGAGTGGTATGCAAAAACAGGGCAATATAGTGGAACCTATGGGATGTGCGCGAAACCACGGCAATACAGGGGAATGTATCAGAGGTGCGAGAAAACACAGCGATATAGGGGACGCTATGGGACATGCGCAAAAAAACAGTGATATGGGGAAGGCATGAGAGCTGTGCGAGAACATGGCGATATAGGGGAAATTGTAAGAGGTGCGCGAAATCATGGCAATACAGGAGAATGTATCAGATGTGCGAGAAAACACAGCGATATAGGGGAAGTATTGAGAGGATCGAAAACATAGCGATCTAGGTGAAAACATGAGAGGTGCGCGAAAACATGCGATATAGGGGAAGCTATGAGAGGTGAGCAAAAACACGGCGATACAGGGGAAGCTATGAGAGGTGAGCAATAACACAGCGATAAAGCTGAATCTATGGGATGTGTGCGAAAAGACAGCGATTTTGGGGAAGATATGAGAGGTGCGCAAGGCACAGCGATATAGGGGATGCTATGGGAGGTGCGTGAATATACTGCGATATAAGGGACGTGATCAGATGTGCATGAAAACTCAGCGATATTAGGGTAGATATGAGAGGTGCAGAAAAACACAGCGATGTAGGAGAAGTTATGAGAGGTGTGTGAAAACACAGCGATATAGGGGAAGGTATGAGAGGTGTGTGAAAACACAGCGATATAGGGGAGGTATGTGAGGTGCATGAAAACACAGCGATATAGGGGAAGATATGGAAGGTGCGCGAAAACGGGGCGATATAGGGGAAGGTATGAGAGGTGCACGAAGGCACAGCATTATAAGGGATGCCATGGGATGTGCGCGAATACACAGCGATATAGGGGACGTTATGAGATGTGCATAAAAACGCGGCAATATAGGGGAAGTTATGAGAGGTGCGCAAAAATACAGCAATACAGGGGAAGATATGAGAGGTGCGTGAAAACACAGCGATATAAGGGGAGGTATGAGAGGTACACGAAAACACAGCGATATAGGCGAAGGTATGGGAGGTGCTCGAAAACAGAGCGATATAGGGAAAGGTATGAGACGTGTGCGAAACACAGCAATATAGGGGATGGTATGGGAGATGCCCGAAAACACAGTGATATAGGGGAAGACATGAGAGGTGCGTGAAAACAGAGCGATATAGGGGACGCTATTGGACGTGCGCGAAAACACAGTGATATAGGGGAAGAATTGAGAGGTGTGCGAGAACACAGCGATATAGGTGAAATTATGAGAAGTGCGCGAAAACACGTTGATACAGGGAACTGTATCAGAAGTGCAGGAACACAGAGCGATATAGGGGAAGTAATGAGAGGAGCGGAAACATAGCGATATAGGTGAAGAAATGAGAGGTGCGCGAAAACACGGCGATATAGGGGAAGGTATGAGAGGTGTGCAAAAACACAGCGATGTAGGCGAAGCCATGGGAGGTGCACGGGAAACAGGGCGATATAGGGGAAGGTATGAGCGATGCGCGAAGGCACAGCGATATAGAGGATGCTATGGGAGGTGCGTGAATACACAGAGATGTAGGAGACGTTATGAGATGTGCATGAAAACACGGCGATATTGGGGAAGCCATGAGAGGTGTGCAAAAATACAGCGATATAGGGGACGGTATGGGAAGTGTGCGAAAACAGGATGACATAGGGGAAGGTATGAGAGGTGCGCGAAGGCACAGCGATATAGGGGATGCTATGGGAGGTGTGCAAATACACAGCGATATATGGGACGTAAAGAGATGTGCATGAAAACGCGGCGATGTTAGGGAAGCCATTAGAGGTACGCAAAAATACGGCGATGTAGGAGAAATTATGAGAGGTGCACGAAAACACGGCGATATTGGGGAAGGAATGGGAGGTGCGTGAAAACAGGGCGATATAGGGGAATTTATGAGAGGTGCGCGAATGCACAGCGATATAGGGGATGCTATGAGAGGTGCGCCAAAACACCGTGATATAGGGGAAAACATGAGAGGTGCGCAAAAACAGGGCAATATGGTGGAACCTATGGGATGTGCGCGAAACCACGGCGATACAGGGGAATGTATCAGAGGTGCGAGAAAACACAGCGATATAGGGGATGCTATGGGAGGTGCGCGAAAACACAGCGATATAGGAGACGGTATGAGATGTGCATAAAACCATGCTGATATAGGGGGAGGTGTGAGAGTTGCGCGAAAACTTGGCGTTACGGGGGAATGCATCAGAGGTGCCAGAAAACACAGCTATGTAGTGGAATACATGAGAGGTGCGCGAAAACAAGGTAATATAGTGGAAGCTATGGGATGTGCACGAAAACAGGGCGATATAGGGGAAGCTATGAGAGGTGCGCGAAAACACAGTGATATAGGAGAAGTTAAGAGAGGTGAGTGAAAACACAGCGATATAGGGGAAGGTATGAGAGGTGCACGAAGGCACAGCGATATAGGGGATGCTATGGGAGGTGCAAGAAAACACAGCGATATAGGAGACGGTATGAGATGTGCATAAAAACATGGCGATATAGGGGGAGGTATGAGAGTTGCGCGAAAACTTGGCGTTACAGGGGAATGCATCAGAGGTGCCAGAAAACACAGCTATGTAGTGGAATACATGAGAGGTGTGCGAAAACAGGGCAATATAGTAGAAGCTATGGGATGTGTACGAAAACTGGGCGATACAGGGGAAGCTATGAGAGGTGTGCGAAAACACAGCGATATAGGGGATGCTATGAGAGGTGCGCGAAAACACCGTTATATAGTGGAAGACATGAGAGGTGCGCAAAAACAGGGCAATATAGTGGAACCTATGGGATGTGCGCGAAACCACGGCGATACAGGGGAACGTATCAAAGTTGCGAGAAAACACAGCGATATAGGGGACGCTATGGGACATGCGCAAAAAAGCAGTGACATAGGGGAAGGTATGAGAGGTGTGCGAGAACACGGCGATATAGGGGAAATTGTAACAGGTGCGCGAAAACATGCAATACAGGAGAATGTATCAGAGGTGCGAGAAAACACAGCGATATAGGGAAGTAATGATAGGAGCGAAAACATAGCGATATAGGTGAAAACATGCGAGGTGCGCGAAAACACGGCGATATAGGGTAAGCTATGAGAGATGATCAATACCACATCGATCAAGGGGAAGCTATGGGATGTGTGCAAAAACAGCGATGTAGGCGAAGGTATGGGAGGTGCGCGAAAACACAGCGATATAGGGGAAGTTATGAGATGTGCATGAATACACGGCGATAGTCGCGTAACCATGAGATGTGTGTGGAAACACAGCGATATAGGGGAAGGTATGAGAGCTGCGTGAAAACACAGTGATATAGGGGAATGTATGAGATGTGCATGAAAACACGGTGATATTGGGGAAGGTATGAGAGGTGTGCAAAAACACAGCGATATACGGGAATGCATGAGAGGAGTGCGAAAACAGGATGATATAGGGGAAGCTATGAACGGTGAGCAATAACACAGCGATAAAGGGGACATTATGAGATCTGAGCAAAAATACATTGTTATAGGGGAAAGTATGAGAGGTGCACGAAAACAGCGATGCAGGCGAAGCTACGGGAGGTGCGCGAAAGCACAGTGATATAGGGGAAGGTATGAGATGTGCGTGAATACACGGCGATAGTCGGGAAGCCATGAGAGGTGTGCGAAAACACAGCGATATAGGGGAAGGTATGAGAGCTGCGTGAAAACACAGTGATATAGGAGAAGGTATGAGAGGAGCACGAAGGCAAGCGATATAGGAGAAGGTATGAGAGGTGCACGAAAACAGCGATATAGGTGAAGGAATGGGAGGTGCGCGAAAACAGGGCGATATTTGGGAAGGTATGAGAGGTGCGCGAAGGCACAGCGATATAAGGGATGCTATGGGAGTTGCGTGAATACACAACGATATAGAGGACGTCATGAGATGTGCATAATAACACGGCGATATAGGGTAAGTTATGAGAGGTGCGCAAAAACAGGGCAACATAGTGGAACCTGTGGGATGTGCGCAAAACCACGGCGATACAGGGGAATGTATCAGAGGTGCGAGAAAACACAGCGATATAGGGGACGCTATGGGACATGCGCAAAAAGGCAGTGATATAGTGGAAGGTATGAGAGGTGTGCGAGAACACGGTGATATAGGGGAAATTGTAAGAAGTGCGCGAAAACATGCAATACAGGAGAATGTATCAGAGGTGCGAGAAAACACAGCGATACAGGGGAAATTGTAAGAGGTGCGGGAAAACATGCAATACAGGAGAATGTATCAGAGGTGCGAGAAAACACAGCGATATAGGGGAGGTAATGATAGGAGCGAAAACATAGCGATATAGGTGAAGACATGCGAGGTGCGCGAAAACACGGCGATATAGGGTAAGCTATGAGAGGTGATCAATAACACATCGATCAAGCGGAAGGTATGGGATGTGCGCAAAAGCAGCGATGTAGGCGAAGCTATGGGAGGTGCGCGAAAACACAGCGATATAGGGGAAGTTATGAGATGTGCATGAATACACGGCGATAGTCGGGTAGCCATGAGAGGTGAGCAAAAACAGGGCAATATAGGGGAAGGTATGAGAGCTGCGTGAAAACACAGTGATATAGGGGAAGGTATGAGAGGAGTGCAAAAACAGGGCGATATAGGGGAAGTTATGAGAGGTGCGTGAAAACCCAGCGACATTGGGGACGTTATGAGATGTGCATGAAAACACGGTGATATTGGGGAAGGTATGAGAGGTGTGCAAAAACACAGCGATATACGGGAATGCATGAGAGGAGTGCGAAAACAGGGCGATATAGGGGAAGCTATGAGAGGTGAGCAATAACACAGCGATAAAGGGGATATTATGAGATCTGCGCAAAAATACATCGATATGGGGAAGGTATGAGAGGTGCACGAAAACAGCGATGTAGGCAAAGCTATGGGAGGTGCGCGAAAACACAGCGATATAGGGGAAGCTATGAGATGTGCATGAATACACGGCGATAGTCAGGAAGCCATGAGAGGTGTGCGAAAACACAGCGATATAGGGGAAGGTATAAGAGCTGCGTGAAAACACAGTGATATAGGAGAAGGTATGAGAGGAGCGCGAAAACTGGGTGATATAGGGGAAATTATGAGAAGTGCATGAAAACCTAGCGATATAGGGGATGTTATGAGATGTGCATGAAAACATGGCAATATAGGGGAAGGTATGAGAGGTGCATGAAAACAGCGATATAGGTGAAGGAATGGGAGGTGCGCGAAAACAGGGCGATATTTGGGAATGTATGAGAGGTGCGCGAAGGCTAAGCGATATAAGGGATGCTATGGGAGGTGCGCGAATACACAGCGATATAGAGGACGTTATGAGATGTGCATAACAACATGGCGATATAGGGTAAGTTATGAGAGGTGTGCAAAAACACGGCGATATAGGGGAAGCTATGAGAGGTGAGCAATAACACAGCGATAAAGGTGAATCTGTGGGATGTGCACGAAAAAACAGCTATATAGGGGAAGGTATGAGAGGTGCGCAAGGCACAGCGATATAGGGGGAGGTACGAGAGGTGCACGAAAACACAGCAATATAGGGGAAGGTATGGAAGGTACTCGAAAACAGGGCGATATAGGGGAAGATATGAGAGGTATGCGAAGGCACAGTAATATAGGGGATGCTATGGGAGCTGCGCGAAAACACAGTGATATAGGGGAAGACATGAGAGGTGCGTGAATACAGGGCAATATAGTGGAAGCTATGAGAGGTGAGCAAAAACCCAGCGATTTAGGGAAACTATAAGAGGTGAGGAATAACAAAGCGATAAAGGTGAATCTATGGGATGTGCGCGAAAAGTCAGCGATATAGGGGACGGTATGAGAGGTGCATGAATACACGGCGATATAGGGGAAGCTATGAGAGGTGCGCGAAAACACGGCAATATAGGGGACGGTATGAGAGGTACGCGAAGGCACAGTGATATAGGGGTGCTATGGGAGGTGCACGAATACACAGCGATATACTGGATGCTATGGGATGTGCGTGAAAACACAGTGATATAGGAGACGGTATGAGATGTGCATGAAAACACAACGATATAGGGGAAGATATGAGAGGTACAGGAAGGCACAGCGATATAACGGATGGTATGGGATGTGCGCAAAAACACAGCGATATAGGGGACGCTATGGGAGGTGCGCGAAAACACGGCGATACAGGGGAATGTATCAGAGGTGCGAGAGAACACAGCTAGATAGGGGAAGTAATGAGAGGAGCAAAAACATAGCGATCTAGGTGAAGACATGAGAGGTGTGCGAAAACACAACGATATAGGGGAAGCTATGAAAGGTGAGCAAAAACACGGCGATATAGAGGAAGCTCTGCGAGGTGTGCAATAACACAGTGATAAATTTGAATCTATGGGATGTGTGCGAAAAGACACCGATATAGGGGAAGGTATGGGAGGTGCGCAAGGCACAGCGATATAGGGGATGCTATGGGAGGTGCGTGAATACACAGCGATATAGGGGACGTTATGAGATGTGCAGGAAGAAGCAGCGATATTAGGGAAGATATAAGAGGTGCACAAAAACACAGCGATATAGGAGAAGTTATGAGAGGTGTGTGAAAACACAGCGACATAGAGGGAGGTATGAGAGGTGCACGAAAACACAGCGATACAGGGGAAGGTATGGGAGGTGCTCGAAAACAGGGCGATATAGGGGACGGTATGAGATTTGTATGAAAACATGGCGAAATAGGGGAAGCTATGAGAGGTGCGCGAAAAAACGACAATATAGGGGACGGTATGAGAGGTGCGCAAGGCACAGCAATATAGGGGATGCTATGGGAGGTGCGTGAATACACAGCGGTATACGGGACGTTATGAGATGTGCATGAAAACGCAGCGATATTAGGGATGGTATGAGAGGTTCACAAAAACACAGCGACATAGGAGAATGAATGGGAAGTGTGCGAAAACAGGGCGATATAGGCGAAGGTATGAGAAATGCGCGAAGGCACAGCAATATGTGGGAGGCTATGGGAGGTGCGCGACTACACAGTGATATAGGGGAAGCTATGAAAGGTGAGCAAAAACACGGCGATATAGGGGAAGCTCTGCGAGGTGTGCAATAACACAGTGATAAAGTTGAATCTATGGGATGTGTGCGACAAGACACCGATATAGGGGAAGGTATTGGAGGTGCGCAAGGCACAGCGATATAGGGGATGCTATGGGAGGTGCGTGAATACACAGCCAGATAGGGGACGTTATGAGATGTGCAGGAAGAAGCAGCGATATTAGGGAAGATATAAGAGGTGCACAAAAACACAGCGATATAGGAGAAGTTATGAGACGTGCGTGAAAACACAGCGATATAGAGGGAGGTATGAGAGGTGCGCGAAAACACGGCAATATAGGGGACGGTATGAGAGGTGCGCAAGGCACAGCGATATAGGGGATGCTATGGGAGGTGCGTGAATACACAGCGATATACGGGACGTTATGAGATGTGCATGAAAACGCAGCGATATTAGGGATGGTATGAGAGGTTCATAAAAGCAAGGCGACATAGGAGAATGAATGGGAAGTGTGCGAAAACAGGGCGATATAGATGAAGGTATGAGAAGTGCGAGAAGGCACAGCAATATGTGGGAGGCTATGGGAGGTGCGCGACTACACAGTGATATAGGGGACGTTATGAGATGTGCATAAAAACACAGCGATATAGTGGAAGTTATGAGAGTTGCGCAAAAATGCAGCAATATAGGAGAAGTTATGAGAGGTGCGTGAAAACACAGCGATATAGTGGAAGGTATGAGAGGTGTGCGAAAACAGGGCGATATAGGGGAAGGTATGAGAGGTGTGCGAGAACACAGCAATATAGGGGAAATTCTAAGAGTGCGCGAAAACATGGCAATACAGGAGAATGTATCAGAGGTGCGAGAAAACACAGCGATATAGGGGAAGTAATGATAGGAGCAAAAACATAGCGATATAGGTGAAGACATGCGAGGTGCGCAAAAACACGGCGATATAGGGGAAGCTATGAGAGGTGAGCAATAACGCAGCGATCAAGGTGAAGCTATGGGTTGTGCGCGAAAACAGCGATGTAGTCGAAGCTATGGGAGGTGCACAAAAACATAGCGATATCGGGGAAGGTATGGGAGGTGCGCGAAAACAGGGCGATATAGGCGAAGGTATGAGAAATGCGCGAAGGCACAGCAATATGTGGGAGGCTATGGGAGGTGCGCGACTACACAGTGATATAGGGGACGTTATGAGATGTGCATAAAAACACAGCGACATGGGGGAAGTTATGAGACGTGCGCAAAAATGCAGCAATATTGGAGAAGTTATGAGAGGAGCGTGAAAACACAGCGCTATAGGGGAAGGTATGAGAGATGTGCGAAAACAGGGCGATATAGGGGAAGGTATGAGAGGTGCACAATAATACAGCGATAAAGGGGACAGTACGAGATGTGCATGAATACACGGCGATATTGGGGAAGCCATGAGAGGTGCATGAAAACACAGCGATATAGGGGAAGGTATGAGAGGTGTGCAAAAAAACAGCGATATCGGGGAAGTTATGGGAAGTGAGCGAAAACAGGCCGATATAGGGGAAGGTATGAGAGGTACGCGAAGGCACAGTGATTTTGGGGGCTATGGGAGGTGCACGAATACACAGCTATATAGGGGAAGTTATGAGATGTGCATGAAAACACGGCAATATGGGGGAAGGTATGAGAGGTGCGCAAAAATACAGCGTTATAGCAGAATTTATGAGAGGTGCGTGAAAACAGAGTAATATAGGGCAAGGTATGAGAAGTGCACAAAAACACAGCAATATAGGGGAAGGAATGGGAGGTGGGCGAAAACAGTGCGATATAGGGGAAGGTATGAGAGGTGCCCGAAAACACAGCGATATAGGGGAGGGTATGGGACGTGCGCGCAAACACGGCAATATAGGGGAACTTATGAGAAGTGCACGAAAACGCGGCTATACAGGGGAATGTATCAGAGGTGCGAGAAAGCACAGCGATATAGGGGACGTTATGAGATGTGCATGAAAACACAGCGATATAGGGGAAGATATGAGAGGTACACGAAAACACGGCGATATGGGAGAATGTATCAGAGGTGTGAGAAAACACAGCGATATAGGGGAAGTAATGAGAGGAGCGAAAACATAGCGATCTTGGTGAAGACATGAGAGGTGCACGAAAGCACGGCGATATAGGGGAAGCTATGAGAGGTGAGCAAAAACACGGCGATATAGGGGAAGCTGTGAGAGGTGTGCAATAACACAGCGATAAATTTGAATCTATGGGATGTGCGCGAAAAGACAGCGATATAGGGGAAGGTATGAGAAGTGCTCAAGGCACAGCAATATAGGGGATGCTATGGGAGGTGCGTGAATACACAGCGATATAGGGGACGTTATGGGATGTGCATTAAAATGCAGCGATATTAAGGAAGAAATAAGAGGTGCAGTAAACAAGGGCGATATAGGAGAAGTTATGAGAGGTGTGTGAAAACACAACGATATAGGGGAATGTATGAGAGATGCACGAAAACACAGCGATATAGGGGAAGGTCTGGGAGGTGCGCGAAAACACAGCGATATAGGGGATGCTATGGGATGTGCGTGAAAACACAGTGATATAGGAGACGGTATGAGATGTGCATGAAAGCACAACGATATAGGGGAAGGTATGAGAGGTACAGGAAGGCACAGCGATATAACGGATGTTATGGGATGTGCGCGAAAACATGGCGATACAGGGGAATGTATCAGAGGTGCGAGAAAACACAGCGAGATAGGGGAAGTAATGAGAGGAGCGAAAACATAGCGATCTAGGTGAAGACATGAGAGGTGCGCGAAAACACAGCGATATAGGGGAAGGTATGAAAGGTGAGCAAAAACACGGCGATATAAGGGAAGCTCTGAGAGGTGTGCAAAAACACAGTGATAAAGTTGAATCTATGGGATGTGTGCAAAAAACACCGATATAGGGGAAGGTATGGGAGGTGCGCAAGGCACAGCGATTTAGTGGATGCTATGGGAGGTGCGTGAATACACAGCGATATAGGGGACGTTATGAGATGTGCAGGAAGAAGCAGCGATATTAGGGAAGATATAAGAGGTGCACAAAAACACAGCGATATAGGAGAAGTTATGAGAGGTGCGTGAAAACACAGCGATATAGAGGGAGGTATGAGAGGTGCACGAAAACACAGCGATACAGGGGATGGTATGGGAGGTGCTCGAAAACAGGGCGATATAGGGGACGGTATGAGATTTGTATGAAAACAGGGCGATATAGGGGAAGCTATGAGAGGTGCGCGAAAACACGACAATATAGGGGACGGTATGAGAGGTGCGCAAGGCACAGCGATATAGGGGATGCTATGGGAGGTGCGTGAATACACAGCGATATACGGGACGTTATGAGATGTGCATGAAAACGCAGCGATATTAGGGAAGGTATGAGAGGTTCACAAAAACACAGCGACATAGGAGAATGAATGGGAAGTGTGCGAAAACAGGGCGATATAGGCGAAGGTATGAGAAATGCGCGACGGCACAGCAATATGTGGGAGGCTATGGGAGGTGCGCGACTACACAGTGATATAGGGGACGTTATGAGATGTGCATAAAAACACAGCGATATGGGGGAAGTTATGAGAGGTGCGCAAAAATGCAGGAATATTGGAGAAGTTATGAGAGGTGCGTGAAAACACGGCGATATAGGGGAAGGTATGAGAGGTGTGCGAAAACAGGGCGATATAGGGGAAGGTATGAGAGGTGTGCGAGAACACTGCAATATAGAGGAAATTCTAAGAGTGCGCAAAAACATGGCAATACAGGAGAATGTATCAGAGGTGCGAGAAAACACAGCGATATAGGGGAAGTAATGATAGGAGCAAAAACATAGCGATATAGGTGAAGACATGCGAGGTGCGCAAAAACATGGCGATATAGGGGAAGCTATGAGAGGTGAGCAATAACACAGCGATCAAGGTGAAGCTATGGGTTGTGCGCGAAAACAGCGATGTCGTCGAAGCTATGGGAGGTGCACGAAAACACAGCGATATCGGGGAAGGTATGGGAGGTGCGCGAAAACAGGGCGATATAGGGGAAGGTATGAGAGGTGCGCGAATGCACAGCGATATAGGGGACGTTATGAGATGTGCATGAAAACACGGCAATATAGGGGAAGGTATGAGATGTACGCAAAAGTACAGCGATATAGGAGAAGTTATGAGAGGTGCGTGAAAACACAACGATATAGGGGAAGGTATGAGAGGTGCACAATAATACAGCGATATAGGGGAAGGTATGGGAGGTGCGCGAAAACAGGGCGATATAGGGGACGTTATGAGATGTGCATGAAAACACGGCAATATAGGGGAAGGTAAGAGAGGTGCCCGAAAACACAGCGTTATAGGGCACGCTATGGGACGTGCGCGAAAACACGGCGATATAGGGGAAATTATGAGAAGTGCATGAAAACACGGCGATACAGGGAATGTATCAGAGGTGCGAGAAAGCACAGCGATATAGGGGACGTTATGAGAGGTACACGTAAACACGGCGATATGGGAGAATGTATCAGAGGTGTGAGAAAACACAGTGATATAGGGGAAGTAATCAGAGGAGCGAAAACTTAGCGATCTAGGTGAAGACATGAGAGGTGCGCGAAAACACGGCGATATAGGGGAAGCTATGAGAGGTGAGCAAAAACACGGCGATATAGGACAAGCTGTGAGAGGTGTGCAATAACAC
The DNA here is from genome assembly GCF_030028105.1 of Mobula birostris. Taxonomy (NCBI): domain Eukaryota; kingdom Metazoa; phylum Chordata; class Chondrichthyes; order Myliobatiformes; family Myliobatidae; genus Mobula; species Mobula birostris. The sequence continues at coordinate 82,031 of NW_027278612.1, forward strand.
AGCGAGAAAGTTGAATCTATGGGATGTGCGCGAAAAGACAGCGATATAGGGGAAGGTATGAGAATTGCGCAAGGCACAGCAATATAGGGGATGCTTTGGGAGGTGCGTGAATACACAGCGATATTGGGGACGTTATGAGATGTGCATTAAAATGCAGCGATATTAAGGAAGAAATAAGAGGTGCTGAAAACAAGGGCGATATAGGAGAAATTATGAGAGGTGCGAGAAAACACGGCGATACAGGGGAATGTATCAGAGGTGCGAGAAAGCACAGCGATATAGGGGACGTTATGAGAAGTGCATGAAAACACAGCGATATAGGGGAAGATATGAGAGGTACCCGAAGGCACAGCGATATAGGGGATGCTATGGGATGTGCGTGAAAACACAGTGATATAGGAGACGGTATGAGATGTGTATGAAAACACAACGATATAGGGGAAGATATGAGAGGTACAGGAAGGCACAGCGATATAACGGATGGTATGGGATGTGCGTGATAACACAGTGATATAGGAGACGGTATGAGATATGCATGAAAACACGGCGATATGGGAGAATGTATCAGAGGTGCGAGAAAGCACAGCGATATAGGGGACGTTATGAGAGGAGCGAAAACATAGCGATCTAGGTGAAGACATGAGAGGTGCGCGAAAACACGGCGATATCGGGGAAGCTATGAGAGGTGAGCAAAAACACAGTGATATAGGGGAAGCTGTGAGAGGTGTGCAATAACACAGCGATAAAGTTGAATCTATGGGATGTGCGCGAAAAGACAGCAATATAGGGGAAGGTATGAGAGGTGCGCAAGGCACAGCGATATAGGGGATGCTATGGGAGGTGCGTGAATACACAGCGATATGGGGACGTTATGAGATGTGCATTAAAATGCAGCGATATTAAGGAAGAAATAAGAGGTGCTGAAAACAAGGGCGATATAGGAGAAATTATGAGAGGTGCGAGAAAACACGGCGATACAGGGGAATGTATCAGAGGTGCGAGAAAGCACAGCGATATAGGGGACGTTATGAGAAGTGCATGAAAACACAGCGATATAGGGGAAGATATGAGAGGTACACGAAGGCACAGCGATATAGGGGATGCTATGGGATGTGCGTGAAAACACAGTGATATAGGAGACGGTATGAGATGTGCATGAAAACACAACGATATAGGGGAAGATATGAGAGGTACAGGAAGGCACAGCGATATAACGGATGGTATGGGATGTGCGTGATAACACAGTGATATAGGAGACGGTATGAGATATGCATGAAAACACGGCGATATGGGAGAATGTATCAGAGGTGCGAGAAAACACAGCGATATAGGGGAAGTAATGAGAGGAGCGAAAACATAGCGATCTAGGTGAAGACATGAGAGGTGCGCGAAAACACGGCGATATCGGGGAAGCTATGAGAGGTGAGCAAAAACACAGTGATATAGGGGAAGCTGTGAGAGGTGTGCAATAACACAGCGATAAAGTTGAATCTATGGGATGTGCGCGAAAAGACAGCAATATAGGGGAAGTATGAGAGGTGCGCAAGGCACAGCGATATAGGGGATGCTATGGGAGGTGCGTGAATACACAGCGATATGGGGACGTTATGAGATGTGCATTGAAACACAACGATATTAGGGAAGATATAAGAGGTGCACGAAAACACAGCGAAAAAGGAGAAGTTATGAGAGGTGTGTGAAAACACAGCGATATAGGTGAAGGTACGAGAGGTGCTCGAAAACACAGCGATATAGGGGAAGGAATGAGAGGTGCGCGAAAACAAGGCGATATAGGGGAAGCATGAGAGGTGCGCGAAGGCACAGCGATATAGGGGATTCTATGGGAAGTGCGCGAATACACAGCGATATAGGGGACGTTATGAGATGTGCATAAAAACAAGGCGATATAGGGGAAGTTATGAGAGGTGTGCAAAAATACAGCAACATAGGAGAAGCTATGAGAGGTGAGTGAAAACACAGTGATATAGGAGGAGGAATGAAAGGTGCACAAAAACACAGCGATATAGGGGAAGGTATGGGAGGTGCTCGAAAACAGGGCGATATAGGGGAAGGCATGAGAGGAGTGCGAAGACACAGCAATATAGGGGATGCTATGGGAGGTCCGCAAAAACACATTGATATAGGGGAAGATATGAGAGGTGAGCAATAATACAGTGATAAAGGTGAATCTATGGGATGTGCGCAAAAACACAGCTATATAGGGGAAGGTATGAGTGGTGCGCAAGGCACAGCGATATAGGGGATGCTATGGGAGGTGCGTGAATACACAGCGATATACAGGACGTTATGAGATGTGCATGAAAACGCAGCGATATTAGGGAAGGTATGAGAGGTTCACAAAAACACAGCGACATAGGAGAATGAATGGGAAGTGTGTGAAAACAGGGCATTATAGGCGAAGGTATGAGAAGTGCGCGAAGGCACAGCAATATGTGGGAGGCTATGGGAGGTGCGCGACTACACAGTGATATGAGGACGCTATGAGATGTGCATAAAAACACAGCGATATGGGGAAAGTTATGAGAGGTGCGCAAAAATGCAGGAACATAGGAGAAGTTATGAGAGGTGCGTGAAAAGACAGCGATATAGGGGAAGGTATGAGAGGTGAGCAATAATACAGTGATAAAGGTGAATCTATGGGATGTGCGCAAAAACACAGCTATATAGGGGAAGGTATGAGAGGTGCGCAAGGCACAGCGATATAGGGGATGCTATGGGAGGTGCGTGAATACACAGCGATATACAGGACGTTATGAGATGTGCATGAAAACACAGCGATATTAGGGAAGGTATGAGAGGTTCACAAAAACACAGCGACATAGGAGAATGAATGGGAAGTGTGCGAAAACAGGGCGGTATAGGCGAAGGTATGAGAAGTGCGCGAAGGCACAGCAATATGTGGGAGGCTATGGGAGGTGCGCGACTACACAGTGATATGAGGACGTTATGAGATGTGCATAAAGACACAGCGATATGGGGAAAGTTATGAGAGGTGCGCAAAAATGCAGGAACATAGGAGAAGTTATGAGAGGTGCGTGAAAAGACAGCGATATAGGGGAAGGTATGAGAGGTGTGCAAAAGCAGAGCGAAATAGTGGAAGGTATGAGAGGTGCGCAAAAACACCGTGATATAGGGGAAGACATGAGAGGTGCGCAAAAAAAGGGCAATATAGTGGAAGCTATGGGACATGCGCGAAAGCACGGCGATACAGGGGAATGTATCAGAGGTGCGAGAAAACACAGCGATATAGGGGACGCTATGGGACGTGCGCAAAAAAACAGTGATATAGGGGATGGTATGAGAGGTGTGCGAGAACACGGCAATATAGGGGAAATTGTAAGAGTTGCACAAAAACATGTCAATACAGGGGAATGTATCAGAGGTGCGAGAAAACACAGCGATATAGGGGAAGTAATGATAGGAGCAAAAACATAGCGATATAGGTGAAGACATGCGAGGTGCGTGAAAACATGGCGATATAGGGGAAGCTATGAGAGGTGAGCAATAACACAGCAATCAAGGTGAAGCTATGGGCTGTGCGCGAAAACAGCGATGTAGGCAAAGCTATGGGAGGTGCGCTAAAACAGGGCGATATAGGGGAAGGTATGAGAGGTGCGGGAAGGCACAGTGATATAGGGTATGCTACGGGAGGTGCGCGAATGCACAGTGATATAGTGGAGGTTATGAGATGTGCATGAAGACACGGCAATATAGGGGAAGGTATGAGATGTGCGCAAAAGTACAGCGATATAGGAGAAGTTATGAGAAGTGCGTGTAAACACAGCGATATAGGGGAAGGTATGAGAGGTGCACGAAAACACAGCAATATAGGGAAAGGTATGGGAGGTGCGCGAAAACAGGGCGATATAGGGGACTTTATGAGATGTGCATGAAAGCACATCAATATAGGGGAAGGTATGAAATGTGCGCAAAAATACAGCCGTATAAGGGAAGGTATGAGAGGTGCACGAAAACACAGTGATATAGGGGAAGGTATAAGAGGTGCTCGAAAACAGGGCGATATAGTAGAAGGTATGAGAGGTGCCTGAAAACACAGCAATATAGGGGACGCTATGGGACGTGCGCGAAAACACAGCGATAAAGGGGACGGTACGAGATGTGCATATATACACGGCGATGTTGGGGAAGCCATGAGAGGTGCGTGAAAACACAGCGATATAGGGGAAGGTATGAGAGGTGGGTGACAACACAGCGATATAGAGGAAGGAATGAGAGGTGCACGAAAACACAGCGATATAGTGGAAGGAATGGGAGGTGCGCGAAAACAGGGCGATATAGGGGATGGTATGAGAGGTGCGCGAAAACAGGGCAATATAGTGGAAGCTATGGGATGTGCGCGAAAACAGGGCGATATAGGGGAAGGTATGAGAGGTGCCAGAAAACACAGCGATATAGGGGACGCGATGGGACGTGTGCCGAAACACAGCGATATAGGGGAAGTAATGAGAGGAGCTAAAACATAGCGATCTAGGTGAAGACATGAGAGGTGCGCGAAAACACTGCGATATAGGGGAAGCTATGAGAGGTGAGCAATAACGCAGCAATCAAGGTGAAGCTATGGGCTGTGCGCGAAAACAGCGATGTAGGCAAAGCTATGGGAGGTGCACGAAAACACAGCGAAATCGGGGAAGGTATGGGAGGTGCGCGAAAACAGGGCGATATAGGGGAAGGTATGAGAGTTGCGGGAAGGCACAGTGATATAGGGTATGCTACGGGAGGTGCGCGAATGCACAGTGATATAGGGGAGGTTATGAGATGTGCATGAAAAAACGGCAATATAGGGGAAGGTATGAGATGTGCGGATAAGTACAGCGATATAGGAGAAGTTATGAGAGGTGCGTGAAAACACAGCGATATAGGGGAAGGTATGGAAGGTGCTCGAAAACAGGGCGATATAGGGGAAGGTATGAGAGGAGTGCGAAGACACAGCCATATAGGGGATTCTATGGGAGGTGCGCGAAAACACAGTGATATAGGGGAAGACATGAGAGTTGCGTGAAAGCAGGACAATATAGTGGAAGCTATGAGAGGTGAGCAATAGCACAGTGATAAAGGTGAATCTATGGGATGTTCGCAAAAACACAGCTATATAGGGGAAGGTATGAGAGGTTCACAAAAACACAGCGACAGGAGAATGAATGGGAAGTGTGCGAAAACAGGGCGATATAGGCGAAGATATGAGAAGTGAGCGAAGGCACAGCAATATGTGGGCAGCTATGGGAGGTGCGCGACTACACAGTGATATGAGGACGTTATGAGATGTGCATAAAAACACAGCGATATGGGGAAAGTTATGAGAGGTGCGCAAAAATGCAGCAATATAGGAGAAGTTATGAGAGGTACGTGAAAAGACAGCGATATGGGGGAAGGTATGAGCGGTGTGCAAAAACAGAGCGATATAGTGGAAGGTATGAGAGGTGCGCGAAAACACCGTGATATAGGGGAAGACTTGAGAGGTGCGCAAAAACAGGGCAATATAGTGGAAGCTATGGGACATGCGCGAAAGCACGGCGATACAGGGGAATGTATCAGAGGTGCGAGAAAACACAGCGATATAGGGGAAGTTATGGGACGTACGCAAAAAAGCAGTGATATAGGGGAAGGTATGAGAGGTGTGCGAGAACACGGCAATATAGGGGAAATTGTAAGAGGTGCGCGAAAACATGTCAGTACAGGGGAATGTATCAGAGGTGCGAGAAAACACAGTGATATAGGGGAAGTTATGATAGGAGCAAAAACATAGCGATATAGTTGAAGACATGCGAGGTGCGTGAAAACACGGCGATATAGGGGAAGCTATGAGAGGTGAGCAATAACACAGCAATCAAGGTGAAGCTATGGGCTGTGCGCGAAAACAGCGATGTAGGCAAAGCTATGGGAGGTGCACGAAAACACAGCGAAATCGGCGAAGGTATGGGAGGTGCACGAAAACAGGGTGATATAGGGGAAGGAATGGGAGGTGCGCGAAGGCACAGTGATGTAGGGTATGCTACGGGAGGTGCGCGAATGCACAGTGATATAGGGGAGGTTATCAGATGTGCATGAAAACACGGCAATATAGGGGAAGGTATGAGATGTGCGCAAAAGTACAGCGATAAAGGAGAAGTTATGAGAGGTGCGTGAAAACACAGCGATATAGGGAAAGGTATGAGAGGTGAACAAAAACACAAAATATAGGGGAAGGTATGGGAGATGCGCAGAAATACAGTGATATAAGGGAAGGTATGAGAGCTGCACGAAAACACAGCGATATAGTGGAAGGTATAAGAGGTGCGCAAAAACAGGGCGATATATTGCAAAGTATGAGAGGTGCCCAAAGACACAGCGATATAGGCGACGCTATGGGACGTGCGTGAAAGCACAGTGATATAGGGGAAGTAATGAGAGGAGCGAAAACATAGCGATCTCAGCAAAGCTATGGGAGGTGCGCGAAAACACAGCGATAAAGGGGATGGTACGAGATGTGCATGAAAACACGGCGATATTGGGGAAGCCATGAGAGGTGTGTGAAAACACAGCGATGTAGGGGAAGGTATGAGAGGTGTGCAATAACACAGCGATATAGGTGAAGTTATGAGAGGTGGGTGACAACACAGCGATACCGTGGAAGGAATGAGAGGTGCACGAAAACACAGCGATATCGGGGAAGTTATGGGAAGTGAGCGAAAACAGGGCGATACAGGGGAAAGTATGAGAGGTACGCGAGGCACAGTTATATAGGGGTGCTATGGGAGGTGTACGAATACACAGCGATATAGGGGACGTTAGGAGATGTGCATGAAAACACGGCAATATAGGGGAAGTTATGAGAGGTGCGAAAAAATACAGCGTTATAACAGAATTTATGAGAGGTGCGTGAAAACACAGCAATATAGGGCAAGATATGAGAGGTGCACGAAAACAGGGCGATATAGGGGATGGTATGAGAGGTGCGCGAAAACAGGGCAATATAGTGGAAGCTATGGGATGTGCGCGAAAACAGGGCGATATAGGGGAATGTATGAGAGGTGCCCGAAAACACAGCGATATAGGGGACGCTATGGGACGTGTGCCAAAACACGGCGATGTAGGGGAAATTATGAGAGGTGCGCGAAAACACGGAGATACAGGGGAATGTATCAGAGGTGCGAGAAAGCACAGCGATATAGGGGACGTTATGAGATGTGCATGAAAACACAGCGATATAGGTGAAGATATGAGAGGTGCACCAAAACGCAGCGATATAGGGGAATGTATAGGAGGTGCGCAAAAACAGGGCGATATAGAGAAAGATATGAGAGGTACACGAAGGCACAGCGACATAAGGGATGCTATGGGATGTGCGCGAAAACACAGTGATATAGGGGACGGAATGAGATGTGTATGAAAACACGGCGATATAGAGGAAGCTATGAGAGGTGCGGGAAAACACGGCGATATGGGAGAATGTATCAGAGGTGCGAGAAAACACAGCGATATAGGGGAAGTAATGAGAGGAGCGAAAACATAGCAATCTAGGTGAAGACATGAGAGGTGAGTGAAAACACGGCGATATAGGGGAAGCTATGAGAGGTGAGCAAAAACACGGCAATATAGGGGAAGCTATGAGTGGTGTGCAATAACACAGCGATAAAGTTGAATCTATGGGATGTGCGCGAAAAGACAGCGATATAGGGGAAGGTATGAGAGGTGCGCAAGGCACAGCGACATACGGGATGCTATGGGAGGTGCGTGAATACACAGCGATATAGGGGACGTATGAGATGTACATGAAAACGCAGCGATATTAGGGAAGATATAAGAGGTGCACAAAAACACAGCGATATAGGAGAAGTTATGAGAGGTGTGTGAAAACACAGCGATATAGGGGAAGATATGAGAGGTGATAGAAAACACAGCGATATAGGGGAAGATATGAGAGGTACACGAAGGCACAGCGATATAGGGGATACTATGAGATGTGCGTGAATACACAGCGATATAGGAGATGGTATGAGATGTGCATGAAAACACAACGATATAGGGGAAGATATGAGAGGTACAGGAAGGCACAGCGATATAGAGGATGGTATAACATGTGCGCGAAAACACAGCGATATAGGAGACGGTATGAGATGTGCATGAATACACGGCGATAGTCGGGAAGCCATGAGAGGTGCGCGAAAACACGGCGATATAGGGGAAGGTATGAGATGTGCATGAATACACGGCGATAGTCGGGAAGCCATGAGAGGTGTGCAAAAACACAGCGATATAGGGGAAGGTATGAGATCTGCGCGAAAACACAGTGATATTGGGGAAGGTATGAGAGGAGCGCGAAAACACAGCATATACGGGAATGCATGAGAGGTGCGCGAAGGCCCAGTGATATAGAGGATAGTATGGGAGGTGCGCGAATACACAGTGATATAGGGGACGTTATGAGATGTGCGCAAAAATACATCGATATAGGGGAAGGTATGAGAGGTGCGCGAAAACACAGCGATGTAGGGAAAGCTATGAGATGTGCATGAATACACGGCGATAGTCGGGAAGCCATGAGAGGTGTGCGAAAACACAGCGATACAGGGGAAGGTATGAGAGCAGCGTGAAAACACATTGATATAGGGGAAGGTATGAGAGGAGTGCGAAAACAGGGCGATATAAGGGAAGTTACGAGAGGTGCGTGAAAACCTAGCAATATAGGGGACTTTATGAGATGTGCATGAAAATACGGCGATATAGGGGAAGGTATGAGAGGTGCACGAAGGCACAGCGATATAGGAGAAGGTATGAGAGGTGCACGAAAACAGCGATATAGGTGAAGGAATGGGAGGTGCACGAAAAAAGGGCGATATTTGGGAAGGTATGAGAGGTGCGCGAAGGCACAGCGATATAAGGGATGCTATGGGAGGTGCGCGAATACACAGCGATATAGAGGACGTTATGAGATGTGCATTTAAACACGGCGATATATGGGGAGGTATGAGAGTTGCCCGAAAACACGGCGATATAGGGTAAGTTATGAGAGGTGCGCAAAAATACGGCGATATAGGGGAAGCTCTGAGAGGTGAGTAATAACACAGCGATAAAGGTGAATCTATGGGATCTGCGCGAAAAGACAGCTATATAGGGGAAGGTATGAGAGGTGCGCAAGGCACAGCGATATAGGGGGAGGTATGACAGGTGCACAAAAACAGAGCGATACAGGGGACGATATGAGATGTGCATGAAAACACGGCAATATAGGGGAAGGTATAAGAGCTGCGCAAAAATACAGTGATATAGGAGAAGTTATGAGAGGTGCGTGAAAACACAGCGATATAAGGGAAGGTATGAGAGGTGCACGAAAATACAGCGATATTGGGGAAGGTATGGGAGGTGCGTGAAAACAGGGCGATATTGGGGAAGTTATGAGAAGTGCTCGAAGGCACAGCGATATAGGGGATGCTATGAGAGGTGCGCGAAAACACCGTGATATAGTGGAAGATGTGAGATGTGCGCAAAAACAGGGCAATATAGTGGAACCTATGCGAAACCACGGCGATACAGGGGAATGTATCAGAGGTGCGAGAAAACACAGCGATATAGGGGACGCTATGGGACATGCGCAAAAAAGCAGTGATATAGGGGAAGGTATGAGAGGTGTGCGAGAACACGGTGATATAGGGGAAATTGTAGGAGGTGCGCGAAAACATGCAATACAGGAGAATCTATCAGAGGTGCGAGAAAATTCAGTGATATAGGGGAAGGTATGAGAGGAGTGCAAAAACAGGGCGATATAGGGGAAGTTATGAGAGGTGCGTGAAAACCCAGCGACATTGGGGACGTTATGAGATGTGCATGAAAACACGGTGATATTGGGGAAGTTATGAGAAGTGTGCAAAAACACAGCGATATACGGGAACGCATCAGAGGAGTGCGAAAACAGGGCGATATAGGGGAAGCTATGAGAGGTGAGCAATAACATAGCGATAAACGGGACATTATGAGTTCTGCGCAAAAATACATCGATATAAGGGAAGGTATGAGAGGTGCACGAAAACAGCGATGTAGGCGAAGCTATGGGTGGTGCGCGAAAACACAGCGATATAGGGGAAGCTATGAGATGTGCATGAATACACGGCGATAGTCGGAAAGCCATGAGAGGTGTGCGAAAACACAGCGATATAGGGGAAGCTATGAGATGTGCATGAATACACGGCGATAGTCGGAAAGCCATGAGAGGTGTGCGAAAACACAGCGATATAGGGGAAGGTATGAGAGCTGCGTGAAAACACAGTGATATAGGAGAAGGTATGAGAGGAGAGCGAAAACTGGCGATATAGGGGAAATTATGAGAAGTGCGTGAAAACCTAGCGATATAGGGGATGTTATGAGATGTGCATGAAAACACGGCGATATAGGGGAAGGTATGAGAGGTGCGCGAAGGCAAAGCGATATAAGAGAAGGTATGAGAGGTGCACGAAAACAGCAATATAGGTGAAGAAATGGGAGGTGCGTGAATACACGGCGATATAGAGGACGTTATGAGATGTGCATAACAACATGGCGATATAGGGTAAGTTATGAGAGGTGGGCAAAAACACGGCGATATAGGGGAAGCTATGAGAGGTGAGCAATAACACAGCGATAAAGGTGAATCTGTGGGATGTGCACGAAAAAACAGCTATATAGGGGTAGGTATGGAAGGTACTCGAAAACAGGGCGATATAGGGGAAGATATGAGAGGTATGCGAAGGCACAGCAATATAGGGGATGCTATGGGAGCTGCACGAAAACACAGTGATATAGGGGAAGACATGAGAGGTGCGTGAATACAGGGCAATATAGTGGAAGCTATGAGAGGTGAGCAAAAACCCGGCGATATAGGGGAATCTATGAGAGGTGAGGAATAACAAAGCGATAAAGGTGAATCTATGGGATGTGCGTGAAAAGACAGCGATATAGGGGAAGGTATGAGAGGTGCGCAAGGCACAGCGATATAGGGGATGCTATTGGAGGTGCGCGAAAACACAGCGATATAGGGGACGGTATGAAATGTGCATGAATACACGGCGATAGTCCGGAGACAATGACAGGTGTGCGAAAACACAGTGATATAGGGGAAGGTATGAGAGGTGCACGAAAACACAGCAATAAAGGGGGAGGTATGGGAGGTGCGCGAAAACAGGGAGATATAGGTCAAGGTATGGGAAGTGCGCGAAAACAGGGCAATATAGTGGAAGGTATGAGAGGTGCCCGAAAAAAGAGCGATATAGGCGACGCTATGGGACGTGCGCGAAAACACGGCGATATAGGGGAAATTATGAGAGGTGCGCGAAAACACGGCGATACTGAGGAATGTATCAGAGGTACGAGAAAACACAGCGATATAAGGGAAGCAATGAGAGGAGTGAAAACATAGCAATATAGGTGAAGACATCAGAAGTGCGCGAAAACACGGCGAAAGAGGGGAAGCTGTGAGAGGTGATCAATAACACAGAGATAAAGGTGAAGCTATGGGATATGCGCGAAAAGACAGCGATATAGGGGTATGTATGAGAGGTGCGCCAAAACACAGCGATATAGGGGACGGTATGAGATGTGCATGAATACACGGCGATAGTCGGGAAACAATGACAGGTGTGTGAAAACACAGCAATATAGGGGAAGTTATGAGAGGTGCGTGAAAACACAGCAATAAAGGGGGAGGTATGGGAGGTGCGCGAAAACAGGGAGATATAGGTCAAGGTATGGGAAGTGCGCGAAAACAGGGCAATATAGTGGAAGGTATGAGAGGTGCCCGAAAACAGAGCGATATAGGCGACGCTATGGGACGTGCGCGAAAACACGGCGATATAGGGGAAATTATGAGAGGTGCGCGAAAACACGGCGATACTGAGGAATGTATCAGAGGTACGAGAAAACACAGCGATATAAGGGAAGCAATGAGAGGAGTGAAAACATAGCAATATAGGTGAAGACATCAGAAGTGCGCGAAAACACGGCGAAAGAGGGGAAGCTGTGAGAGGTGATCAATAACACAGAGATAAAGGTGAAGCTATGGGATATGCGCGAAAAGACAGCGATATAGGGGTATGTATGAGAGGTGCGCCAAAACACAGCGATATAGGGGACGGTATGAGATGTGCATGAATACACGGCGATAGTCGGGAAACAATGACAGGTGTGTGAAAACACAGCAATATAGGGGAAGTTATGAGAGGTGCGTGAAAACACAGTGATAAAGGGGATGGTATGAGAGGTGCGCGAAAACAGGGCGATATAGGGGAAGTTATGCGAGGTGCATGAAAACACAGCGATATAGGGGACGTTATGAGATGTGCATGAAAACACAGAGACATAGGGGAAGGTATGAGAGGTGCGCAAAGGCACAGCGATATAGGGGATGCTACGGGAGGTGCGTGAATACACAGCGATATAGGGGACGTTATGAGATGTGCATGAAAACGCAGCGATATTAGGGAAGATATAAGAGGTGCACAAAAACAAAGCGATATAAGAGAATGAATGGGAGGTGCGCGAAAACAGGGCGATATAGGTGAAGGTATGAGAGGTATGCGAAGTCACAGCAATATAGGGGATGCTATGGGAGGTGCGCGACTACACAGTGATATAGGGGACGTTATGAAATGTGCATGAAAACACGGCAATATAGGGGAAGTTATGAGGGGTGCACAAAAATGCAGCAATATAGGAGAAGTTATGAGAGGTGCGTGAAAACACAGCGATATAGGGGAAAGTATGAGACGTGTGCGAAAACACGGCGATATGGGAGAATGTATCAGAGGTGCGAGAAAACACAGCGATATAGGGGAAGTAATGAGAGGAGCGAAAACATAGCGATCTAGGTGAAGACATGAGAGGTGCGCGAAAACACGGCAATATAGGCGAAGCTATGAAAGGTGAGCAAAAACACGGCGATATAGGGGAAGCTGTGAGAGGTGTGCAATAACACAGGGATAAAGTTGAATCTATGGGAGGTGCGCGAAATGACAGTGATATAGGGGAAGGTATGAGTGGTGCGCAAAGGCACAGCGATATAGGGGATGTTATGGGAGGTGCGCGAATACAGGGCAATATAGGGGAAGGTATGTGAGGTGCACGAAGACACAGCAATATAGGGGATGCTACGGTTGGTGCGTGAATACACGGCGATATAGGGGACGTTATCAGACTTGCATTAAAACGCAGCGATATTAGGGATGATATAAGAGGTGAACAAAAACACAGCGATATAAGAGAAGTTATGAGAGGTGTGTGAAAACACAGCGATATAGGGGAAGGTATGAGAGGTGCACGAAAACACAGCGATATAGGGGAAGGAATGAGAGGTGCGCGAAAACACGGCGATATAGGGGAAATTATGAGAGGTGCGCAAAAACACGGCGATACAGGGGAATGTATCAGAGGTGCAAGAAAGCACAGCGATATAGGGGACGTTATGAGAGGTGTGCGAAAACACAGTAAAATAGGGGAAGACATGAGAGGTGCGTGAATACAGGGCAATATAGTGGAAGCTATGAGAGGTGAGCAAAAACCCGGCGATATAGGGGAATCTATGAGAGGTAAGGAGTAACAAAGCGATAAAGGTGAATCTATGGGATGTGCGCGAAAAGACAGCGATATAGGGGAAGGTATGAGAGGTGCACAAGGCACAGCGATATAGGGGATGCTATTGGAGGTGCGCGAAAACACAGCGATATAGGGGACGGTATGAGATGTGCATGAATACACGGCGATAGTCGGGGGACAATGACAGGTGTGCGAATACACAGCGATATAGGGGAAGGTATGAGAGGTGCACGAAAACACAGCAATAAAGGGGGAGGTATGGGAGGTGCGCGAAAACAGGGCGATATAGGGGAAGGTTAGGGAGGTGCGCGAAAACAGGGCAATATAGTGGAAGATATGAGAGGTGCCCGAAAACAAAGCAATATAGGCGACGCTGTGGGATGTGCGCGAAAACAAGGCGATATAGGGGAAATTATGAGAGGGGCGCGAAAACACGGCGATACAGGGGAATGTATTAGAGGTACGAGAAAACACAGCGATATAAGGGAAGTAATGAGAGGAGCAAAAACATATCAATATAGGTGAAGACATGAGAGGTGCGCGAAAACATGGCGATACAGGGGAAGCTGTGAGAGGTGAGCAATAACACAGAGATAAAGGTGAAGCTATGGGATATGCCCGAAAAGACAGCGATATAGGGGTATGTATGAGAGGTGCGCGAAAACAAAGCGATATAGGGGACGGTATGAGATGTGCATGAATACACGGCGATAGTCGGGAAACAATGACAGGTGTGCGAAAACATAGCGATATAGGGGAAGTTATGAGAGGTGCGTGAAAACACAGTATTATAGGGGAAGGTATGAGAGGTGCGCAAAAACAGGGCGATATAGGGGAGTTATGCGAGGTGCATGAAAACAGAGCGATATAGGAGACGTTATGAGATGTGCATGAAAACACGGAGATATAGGGGAAGGTATGAGAGGAGCGCAAAGGCACAGCGATATAGGGAATGTTATGGGAGGTGCGCGAATGCAAGGCCATATAGGGGAAGGTATGTGAGGTGCACGAAGGCACAGCGATATAGGGGATGCTACGGGAGGTGCGTGAATACACAGCCATATAGGGGACGTTATGAGATGTGCATGAAAATGCAGCGATATTAGGGAAGATATAAGAGGTGCACAAAAACACAGCAATATAGGAGAAGTTATGAGAGGTGTGTGGAAACACAGCGATATTGGGGAAGGAATGAGAGGAGCGTGACAACAGGGCGATATAGGGGAAGGTATGAGAGGTGCGCGAAGGCACAGCGATATAGGGGATTCTATGGGAGGTGCGCGAATACACAGCGATGTAGGGGACGTTATGAGATGTGCATAAAAACACGGCTATATAGGGGAAGTTATGAGAGGTGCGCAAAAATACAGCAATATAGGAGAAGTTATGAGAGGTGCGTGAAAACACAGCGATATGGGGGAGGTATGAAAGGTGCACGAAAACACAGCGATAGGGGAATTTATGGGAGGTGCTCGAAAACAGGGTGATATAGGGGAAGGTATGAGAGGAGTGTGAAGACACAACAATATAGGGAATGCTATGGGAGGTGCGTGAAAACACAGTGATATAGGGGAAGACATGAGAGGTGCGTGAAAGTAGGGCAATATAGTGGAAGCTATGAGAGGTGAGTAATAACACAGCGATAAAGGTGAATCTATGGGATTATCGCAAAAACACAGCGATATAGGGGAAGGTATGCGAGGTGCGCAAGGCACAGCAATATAGGGGATGCTATGGGAGATGCGTGAATACACAGCGATATACGGGACGTTATGAGATGTGCATGAAAACGCAGCGATATTAAGGAAGGTATGAGAGGTTCACAAAAACGCAGCGATATAGGAGAATGAATGGGAGGTGCGCGAAAACAGGGCGATATAGGTGAAGGTATGAGAGGTATGCGAAGGCACAGTAATATAGGGGATGCTAAGGGAGGTGCACAAATACACAGCGATATAGGGGACGTTAGGAGATGTGCATGAAAACACGGCAATATAGGGGAAGCTATGAGAGGTGTGCCAAAACACGGCGATATAGCGGACGGTATGAGATTTGTATGAAGACACGGCGATATAGAGGAAGACATGAGAGGTGCGCGAAAACAGGGCAATATAGCGGAAGTTATGGGAGGTGCTCGAAAACAGGGCGATATAGGGGAAGGCATGAGAGGTGCGTGAAAACACAACGATATAGGAGAAGGTATGGGAGTTGCGCGAAAACGGCGATATAGGGGAAGGTATGAGAGGTGTGCGAAGGCACAGCAATATAGGGGATGCTATGGGAGGTGCGCGAAAACACAGTGATATAGGGGATGCTATGAGAGGTGCGCAAAAACAGGGCAATATAGTGGAAGCTATGGGATGTGTGCGAAAACACGGCGATACGGGGGAATGTATCAGAGGTGCGAGAAAACACAGCGATATAGGGGACGCTATGGGCCGTGCACGAAAACATAGTGATATAGGGGAAGTAATGAGAGGAGCGAAAACATACCGATGTCAGCGATCCTATGGGAGGTGCGCGAAAACACAACGATATAGGGGACGGTATGAGATGTGCATGAATACACGGCGATATTGGGGAAGCCATTAGAGGTGCGCGAAAACACGGCGATATAGGGAAAATAATGAGAGGTGCGCAAAAAACACGGCGATACAGGGGAATGTATCAGAGGTGCGAGAAAACAGCGATATAGGGGAAGTAATGAGAGGAGCGAAAACATAGCGATCTAGGTGAAGACATGAGAGGTGCGCGAAAACACGGCAATATAGGGGAAGCTATGAGAAGTGAGCAAAAACACGGCGATATAGGGGAAGCTGTGAGAGGTGTGCAATAATACAGCGATAAAGTTGAATCTATGGGATGTGCGTGAAAAGACAGCGATATAGGGGAAGGTATGAGAGGTGCGCAAGGCACAGCGATATAGAGGATGCTATGGGAGGTGCGTGAAAGCACAGCGATATAGGGGACGCTATGAGATGTGCATTAAAACGTAGCGATATTAGGGAAGATATAAGAGGTGCACAAAAACACAGCGATATAGGAGAAGTTATGAGAGGTGTGTGAAAACACAGCGATATAGTGGAAGGTATGAGAGGTGCACGAAAACACAGCGATATAGGGGAATGAATGAGAGGTGCACGAAGGCACAGCGATATAGGGGATTCTATGGGAGGTGCGCGAATTCACAGCGATATAGGGGACGTTATGAGATGTGCATAAAAACACGGCGATATAGGGGAAGTTATGAGAGGTGCGCAAAAATACAGCACTATAGGAGAAGTTATGAGAGGTGTGTGAAAACACAGCGATATAGGGGAAGGAATGAGAGGTGCGCGAAAACAGGGCGATATAGGGGAAGCTATGAGAGGTGCGCGAAGGCACAGCGATATATGGGATTCTATTGGAGGTGCATGAATACACAGCGATATAGGAGACGGTATGAGATGTGCATCAATACTCGGCGATAGTCGGGAAACAATGACAGCTGTGTGAAAACACAGCAATATAGGGGAAGTTATGAGAGGTGTGTGAAAACACAGCGATATAGGGGAAGGAATGAGAGGTGCACGAAGGCACAGCGATATAGGGGACGTTATGAGATGTGCATGAAAACACAGAGATATAGGGGAAGTTATGAGACGTGCGCAAAAATACAGCAATATAGGAGAAGTTATGAGAGGTGAGTGAAAAAACAGCGATATAGGAGGAGGTATGAAAGGTGCACGAAAACACAGCGATATAGGGGAAGGTATGGGAGGTGCTCGAAAACAGGGCGATACAGGGGAAGGTATGAGATGAGTGCGAAGACACAGCAATATAGGGTATGCTACAGGAGGTACGCGAAAACACAGTGATATAGGGGAAGACAAGAGGGTGCGTGAAAGCAGGACAATATATTGGAAGCTATGAGAGGTGAGCAAAAACACGGTGATATAGGGGAAGCTATGAGAGGTGAGCAATAACATAGCAATAAAGGTTAATCTATGGGATGTGCGCAAAAACACAGCGATATAGGAGAATGAATGGGAGGTGCGCGAAAACAGGGCGATATAGGTGAAGGTATGAGAGGTATGCGAAGGCACAGCAATATAGGGGATGCTATGGGAGGTGCGCGACTACACAGTGATATAGGGGACGTTATGAGATGTGCATGAAAACACGGCGACATAGGGGAAGTTATCAGAGGTGCACAAAAATGCAGCACTATAGGAGAAGTTATGAGAGGTGTGTGAAAACACAGCGATATAGGGGAAGGAATATGAGGTGTGCGAATACACGGCAATATTGGGGAAGGAATGAGAGGTGCGCGAAAACACGGCGATATAGGGAAAATAATGAGAGGTGCGCGAAAACACGGCAATACAGGGGAAAGTATCAGAGGTGCGAGAAAACAGCGATATAGGGGAAGTAATGAGAGGAGCGAAAGCATAGCGATCTAGGTGAAGACATGAGAGGTGCGCGAAAACATGGCAATATAGGGGAAGCTATGATAGGTGAGCAAAAACACGGCGATATAGGGGAAGCTGTGAGAGGTGTGCAATAACACAGCGATAAAGTTGAATCTATGGGATGTGTGCGAAAAGACAGCGATATAGGGGAAGGTATGAGTGGTGCGCAAGGCACAGCGATATAGAGGATGCTATGGGAGATGCGTGAATACACAGCTATATAAGGGACGTTATGAGATGGGCATGAAAACGCAACAATATTAGGGAAGTTATGAGAGGTTTACAAAAACACAGTGATATAGGAGAACGAATGGGAGGTGCGCGAAAACAGGGCGATATAGGTGAAGTTATGAGAGGTATGCGAAGGCACAGTAATATAGGGGATGCTATGGGAGGTGCACGATTACACAGTGATATAGGGGACGTTATGAGATGTGCATGAAAACACGGCGATATAGGGAAAGTTATGCGAGGTGCACAAAAATGCAGCACTATAGGAGAAGTTATGAGAGGTGTGTGAAAACAGCGATATAGGGGAAGGAATGAGAGGTGCGCGAAAACAGGGCGATATAGGGGAAGGTATGAGAGGTGCGCGAAGGCACAGCGATATATGGGATTCTATTGGAGGTGCATGAATACACAGCGATATAGGAGACGGTATGAGATGTGCATCAATACTCGGCGATAGTCGGGAAACAATGACAGCTGTGTGAAAACACAGCAATATAGGGGAAGTTATGAGAGGTGCGTAAAAACACAGTGATATAGGGGAAGGTATGAGAGGTGCACGAAAACACAGCGATATAGGGGAAGGAATGAGAGGTGCACGAAGGCACAGCGATATAGGGGACGTTATGAGATGTGCATGAAAACACAGAGATATAGGGGAAGTTATGAGACGTGCGCAAAAATACAGCAATATAGGAGAAGTTATGAGAGGTGAGTGAAAAAACAGCGATATAGGAGGAGGTATGAAAGGTGCACGAAAACACAGCGATATAGGGGAAGGTATGGGAGGTGCTCGAAAACAGTGCGATATAGGGGAAGGTATGAGATGAGTGCGAAGACACAGCAATATAGGGGATGCTACGGGAGGTACGCGAAAACACAGTGATATAGGGGAAGACAAGAGGGTGCGTGAAAGCAGGACAATATATTGGAAGCTATGAGAGGTGAGCAAAAACACGGTGATATAGGGGAATCTATGAGAGGTGAGCAATAACACAGCGATAAAGGTGAATCTATGGGATGTGCGCAAAAACACAGCGATATAGGAGAATGAATGGGAGGTGCGCGAAAACAGGGCGATATAGGTGAAGGTATGAGAGGTATGCGAAGGCACAGCAATATAGGGGATGCTATGGGAGGTGCGCGACTACACAGTGATATAGGGGACGTTATAAGATGTGCATCAAAACACAGCGATATAGGAGAAGTTATGAGAGGTGTGTGAAAACACAGCGATATAGGGGAAGGAATGAGAGGTGCGCGAAAATAGGGCGATATAGGGGAAGGTATGAGAGGTGCGTGAAGGCACAGCGATATATGGGATTCTATTGGATGTGCATGAATATACAGCGATATAGGAGACGGTATGAGATGTGCATGAATACACTGCGATAGTCGGGAAACAATGACAGGTGTGTGAAAACACAACAATGTAGGGGAGGTTATGAGAGGTGCGTGAAAACACAGTGATATAGGGGAAGGTATGAGAGGTGCACGAAAACACAGCGATATAGGGGAAGGTATGGGAGGTGCTCGAAAACAGGGCGATATAGGTGAAGGTATGAGAGGTATGCGAAGGCACAGCAATATAGGGGATGCTATGGGAGGTGCGCGACTACACAGTGATATAGGGGACGTTATGAGATTTGCATGAAAACACGGCGACATAGGGGAAGTTATCAGAGGTGCACAAAAATGCAGCACTATAGGAGAAGTTATGAGAGGTGTGTGAAAACACAGCGATATAGGGGAAGGAATATGAGGAGTGCGAATACACGGCGATATTGGGGAAGGAATGAGAGGTGCGCGAAAACACGGCGATATAGGGAAAATAATGAGAGGTGCGCGAAAACACGGCAATACAGGGGAATGTATCAGAGGTGCGAGAAAACAGCGATATAGGGGAAGTAATGAGAGGAGCGAAAACATAGCGATCTAGGTGAAGACATGAGAGGATCGCGAAAACACGGCAATATAGGGGAAGCTATGAGAGGTGAGCAAAAACACGGCGATATAGGGGAAGCTGTGAGAGGTGTGCAATAACACAGCGATAAAGTTGAATCTATGGGATGTGTGCGAAAAGACAGCGACATAGGGGAAGGTATGAGAGGTGCGCAAGGCACAGCGATATAGGGGATGCTATGGGAGGTGCGCGAAGGCAGAGCGATATATGGGATTCTATTGGAGGTGCATGAATACACGGCGATATAGGAGACGGTATGAGATGTGCATGAATACACTGCGATAGTCGGGAAACATTGACAGGTGTGTGAAAACACAACAATATAGGGGCAGTTATGAGAGGTGCGTAAACACAGTGATATAGGGGAAGGTATGAGAGGTGCACAAAATAACAGCGATATAGGGGAATGTATGGGAGGTGCTCGAAAACGGCGATATAGGGGAAGGTATGAGATGAGTGTGAAGACACAGCAATATAGGGGATGCTATGGGAGGTACGCGAAAACACAGTGAGAAAGGGGAAGACATGAGAGGTGAAAGCAGGACAATATAGTGGAAGCTATGAGAGGTGAGCAAAAACATGGTGATATAGGGGAAGCTATGAGAGGTGAGCAATAACACAGCGATAAAGGTGAATCTATGGGATGTGCACAAAAACACAGCTATATAGGGGAAGGTACGAGAGGTGCGCAAGGCACAGCGATATAGGGGATGCTATGGGAGGTGTGTGAATACACAGAGATATAGGGGACGTTATGAGATGTGCAGGAAGAAGCAGCGATATTAGGGAAGATATAAGAGGTGCACAAAAACACAGCGATATAGGAGAAGTTAAGAGAGGTGCGTGAAAACACAACGATATAGAGGGAGGTATGAGAGGTGCACGAAAACACAGCGATACAGGGGAAGGTATGGGAGGTGCTCAAAAACAGGGCGGACATAGGGGACGGTATGAGATTTGTATGAAAACACAGCAATATAGGGGAAGTTATGAGAGGTGCGTAAAAACACAGTGATATAGGGGAAGGTATGAGAGGTGCACGAAAACACAGCGATATAGGGGAAGGAATGAGAGGTGCACGAAGGCACAGCGATATAGGGGACGTTATGAGATGTGCATGAAAACACAGAGATATAGGGGAAGTTATGAGACGTGCGCAAAAATACAGCAATATAGGAGAAGTTATGAGAGGTGAGTGAAAAAAACAGCGATATAGGAGGAGTTATGAAAGGTGCACGAAAACACAGCGATATAGGGGAAGGTATGGGAGGTGCTCGAAAACAGTGCGATATAGGGGAAGGTATGAGATGAGTGCGAAGACACAGCAATATAGGGGATGCTACGGGAGGTACGCGAAAACACAGTGATATAGGGGAAGACAAGAGGGTGCGTGAAAGCAGGACAATATATTGGAAGCTATGAGAGGTGAGCAAAAACACGGTGATATAGGGGAATCTATGAGAGGTGAGCAATAACACAGCGATAAAGGTGAATCTATGGGATGTGCGCAAAAACACAGCGATATAGGAGAATGAATGGGAGGTGCGCGAAAACAGGGCGATATAGGTGAAGGTATGAGAGGTATGCGAAGGCACAGCAATATAGGGGATGCTATGGGAGGTGCGCGACTACACAGTGATATAGGGGACGTTATAAGATGTGCATCAAAACACAGCGATATAGGAGAAGTTATGAGAGGTGTGTGAAAACACAGCGATATAGGGGAAGGAATGAGAGGTGCGCGAAAATAGGGCGATATAGGGGAAGGTATGAGAGGTGCGTGAAGGCACAGCGATATATGGGATTCTATTGGATGTGCATGAATATACAGCGATATAGGAGACGGTATGAGATGTGCATGAATACACTGCGATAGTCGGGAAACAATGACAGGTGTGTGAAAACACAACAATGTAGGGGAGGTTATGAGAGGTGCGTGAAAACACAGTGATATAGGGGAAGGTATGAGAGGTGCACGAAAACACAGCGATATAGGTGAAGGTATGAGAGGTATGCGAAGGCACAGCAATATAGGGGATGCTATGGGAGGTGCGCGACTACACAGTGATATAGGGGACGTTATGAGATTTGCATGAAAACACGGCGACATAGGGGAAGTTATCAGAGGTGCACAAAAATGCAGCACTATAGGAGAAGTTATGAGAGGTGTGTGAAAACACAGCGATATAGGGGAAGGAATATGAGGAGTGCGAATACACGGCGATATTGGGGAAGGAATGAGAGGTGCGCGAAAACACGGCGATATAGGGAAAATAATGAGAGGTGCGCGAAAACACGGCAATACAGGGGAATGTATCAGAGGTGCGAGAAAACAGCGATATAGGGGAAGTAATGAGAGGAGCGAAAACATAGCGATCTAGGTGAAGACATGAGAGGATCGCGAAAACACGGCAATATAGGGGAAGCTATGAGAGGTGAGCAAAAACACGGCGATATAGGGGAAGCTGTGAGAGGTGTGCAATAACACAGCGATAAAGTTGAATCTATGGGATGTGTGCGAAAAGACAGCGACATAGGGGAAGGTATGAGAGGTGCGCAAGGCACAGCGATATAGGGGATGCTATGGGAGGTGCGCGAAGGCAGAGCGATATATGGGATTCTATTGGAGGTGCATGAATACACGGCGATATAGGAGACGGTATGAGATGTGCATGAATACACTGCGATAGTCGGGAAACATTGACAGGTGTGTGAAAACACAACAATATAGGGGCAGTTATGAGAGGTGCGTGAAAACACAGTGATATAGGGGAAGGTATGAGAGGTGCACAAAATAACAGCGATATAGGGGAATGTATGGGAGGTGCTCGAAAACGGCGATATAGGGGAAGGTATGAGATGAGTGTGAAGACACAGCAATATAGGGGATGCTATGGGAGGTACGCGAAAACACAGTGAGAAAGGGGAAGACATGAGAGGTGAAAGCAGGACAATATAGTGGAAGCTATGAGAGGTGAGCAAAAACATGGTGATATAGGGGAAGCTATGAGAGGTGAGCAATAACACAGCGATAAAGGTGAATCTATGGGATGTGCACAAAAACACAGCTATATAGGGGAAGGTACGAGAGGTGCGCAAGGCACAGCGATATAGGGGGATGCTATGGGAGGTGTGTGAATACACAGAGATATAGGGGACGTTATGAGATGTGCAGGAAGAAGCAGCGATATTAGGGAAGATATAAGAGGTGCACAAAAACACAGCGATATAGGAGAAGTTAAGAGAGGTGCGTGAAAACACAACGATATAGAGGGAGGTATGAGAGGTGCACGAAAACACAGCGATACAGGGGAAGGTATGGGAGGTGCTCAAAAACAGGGCGACATAGGGGACGGTATGAGATTTGTATGAAAACACGGCGATATAGGGGAAGCTATGAGAGGTGCGCGAAAACACGGCAATATAGGGGACGGTATGAGAGGTGCGCAAGGCACAGCGATATAGGGGATGCTATGGGAGGTGCGCGACTACACGGTGATATAGGGGACGTTATAAGATGTGCATGAAAACACAGCGATATAGGGGAAGGAATGAGAGGTGCGCGAAAACAGGGCGATATAGGGAAGGTATGAGAGGTGCGCGAAGGCACAGCGATATATGGGATTCTATTGGAGGTGCATGAATACACAGCGATATAGGAGACGGTATGAGATGTGCATGAATACACGGCGATAGTCGGGAAACAATGACAGCTGTGTGAAAACACAGCAATATAGGGGAAGTTATGAGAGGTGCGTGAAAACACAGTGATATAGGGGAAGGTATGAGAGGTGCACGAAAACACAGCGATATAGGGGAAGGAATGAGAGGTGCACGAAGGCACAGCGATATAGGGGACGTTATGAGATGTGCATGAAAACACAGAGATATAGGGAAATTATGAGACGTGCCCAAAAATACAGCAATATAGGAGAAGTTATGAGAGGTGAGTGAAAAAACAGCGATATAGGAGGAGGTATGAAAGGTGCACGAAAACACAGCGATATAGCGGAAGGTATGGGAGGTGCTCGAAAACAGTGCGATATAGGGGAAGGTATGAGATGAGTGCGAAGACACAGCAATATAGGGGATGCTATGGGAGGTACGCGAAAACACAGTAATATAGGGGAAGACAAGAGGGTGCGTGAAAGCAGGACAATATAGTGGAAGCTATGAGAGGTGCGCAAAAACACGGTGATATAGGGGAAGCAATGAGAGGTGAGCAATAACACAGCGATAAAGGTGAATATATGGGATGTGCGCAAAAACACAGCGATATAGGAGAATGAATGGCAGGTGCGCAAAAACAGGGCGATATAGGTGAAGGTATGAGAGGTATGCGAAGGCACAGCAATATAGGGGATACTATGGGAGGTGCGTGACTACACAGTGATATAGGGGACGTTATAAGATGTGCATGAAAACACAGCGATATAGGGGAAGGAATGAGAGGTGCGCGAAAACAGGGCGATATAGGGGAAGGTATGAGAGGTGCGCGAAGGCACAGCGATATATGGGATTCTATTGGATGTGCATGAATATACAGCGATATAGGAGACGGTATGAGATGTGCATGAATACACTGCGATAGTCGGGAAACATTGACAGGTGTGTGAAAACACAACAATATAGGGGAAGTTATGAGAGGTGCGTGAAAACACAGTGATATAGGGGAAGGTATGAGAGGTGCACAAAATAACAGCGATATAGGGGAATGTATGGGAGGTGCTCGAAAACGGCGATATAGGGGAAGGTATGAGATGAGTGTGAAGACACAGCAATATAGGGGATGCTATGGGAGGTACGCGAAAACACAGTGAGAAAGGGGAAGACATGAGAGGTGAAAGCAGGACAATATAGTGGAAGCTATGAGAGGTGAGCAAAAACATGGTGATATAGGGGAAGCTATGAGAGGTGAGCAATAACACAGCGATAAAGGTGAATCTATGGGATGTGCGCAAAAACACAGCTATATAGGGGAAGGTATGAGAGGTGCGCAAGGCACAGCGATATAGGGGATGCTATGGGAGGTGTGTGAATACACAGAGATATAGGGGGCGTTATGAGATGTGCAGGAAGAAGCAGCGATATTAGGGAAGATATAAGAGGTGCACAAAAACACAGCGATATAGGAGAAGTTAAGAGAGGTGCGTGAAAACACAACAATATAGAGGGAGGTATGAGAGGTGCACGAAAACACAGCGATACAGGGGAAGGTATGGGAGGTGCTCGAAAACAGGGCGACATAGGGGACGGTATGAGATTTGTATGAAAACACGGCGATATAGGGAAAGCTATGAAAGGTGCGCGAAAACACGGCAATATAGGGGACGGTATGAGAGGTGCGCAAGGCACAGCGATATAGGGGATGCTATGGGAGGTGCGCGACTACACAGTGATATAGGGGACGTTATAAGATGTGCATGAAAACACAGCGATATAGGGGACGGAATGAGAGGTGCGCGAAAACAGGGCGATATAGGGGAAGGTATGAGAGGTGCGCGAAGGCACAGCGATATATGGGATTCTATTGGATGTGCATGAATATACAGTGATATAGGAGACGGTATGAGATGTGCATGAATACACTGCGATAGTCGGGAAACATTGACAGGTGTGTGAAAACACAACAATATAGGGGAAGTTATGAGAGGTGCGTGAAAACACAGTGATATAGGGGAAGGTATGAGAGGTGCACAAAATAACAGCGATATAGGGGAATGTATGGGAGGTGCTCGAAAACGGCGATATAGGGGAAGGTATGAGATGAGTGTGAAGACACAGCAATATAGGGGATGCTATGGGAGGTATGCGAAAACACAGTGAGAAAGGGGAAGACATGAGAGGTGAAAGCAGGACAATATAGTGGAAGCTATGAGAGGTGAGCAAAAATATGGTGATATAGGGGAAGCTATGAGAGGTGAGCAATAACACAGCGATAAAGGTGAATCTATGGGATGTGCGCAAAAACACAGCTATATAGGGGAAGTTACGAGAGGTGCGCAAGGCACAGCGATATAGGGGATGCTATGGGAGGTGTGTGAATACACAGTGATATAGGGGACGTTATGAGATGTGCAGGAAGAAGCAGCGATATTAGGGAAGATATAAGAGGTGCACAAAAACACAGCGATATAGGAGAAGTTAAGAGAGGTGCGTGAAAACACAACGATATAGAGGGAGGTATGAGAGGTGCACGAAAACACAGCGATACAGGGGAAGGTATGGGAGGTGCTCGAAAACAGGGCGATATAGGGGACGGTATGAGATTTGTATGAAAACACGGCGATATAGGGGAAGCTATGAGAGGTGCGCGAAAACACGGCAATATAGGGGACGGTAAGAGAGGTGCGCAAGGCACAGCGATATAGGGGATGCTATGGGAGGTGCGTGAATACACAGCGATATACGGGACGTTATGAGATGTGCATGAAAACGCAGCGATATTAGGGAAGGTATGAGAGGTTCACAAAAACACAGCAACATAGGAGAATGAATGGGAAGTGTGCGAAAACAGGGCGATAAAGGCGAAAGTATGAGAAATGCGCGAAGGCACAGCAATATGTGAGAGGCTATGGGAGGTGCGCGACTACACAGTGATATAGGGGACGTTATGAGATGTGCATAAAAACACAGCGATATGGGGGAAGTTATGAGAGGTGCGCAAAAATGCAGCAATATTGGAAAAGTTATGAGAGGTGCGTGAAAACACAGCGATATAGGGGAAGGTATGAGAGGTGCGCAAAGGCACAGCGATATAGGGGATGTTATGGGAGGTGCGCGAATACAGGGCAATATAGGGGAAGGTATGTGAGGTGCACGAAGGCACAGCGATATAGGGGATGCTACGGGAGGTGCGTGAATATACAGCGATATAGGGGACGTTATGAGATGTGCATGAAAACGCAGCGATATTAGGGAAGATATAAGAGATGCACAAAAACAAAGCGATATAGGAGAAGTTATGAGAGGTGTGTGAAAACACAGCGATATAGGGGAAGGAATGAGAGGTGCGCGAAAACAGGGCGATGTAGGGGAAGGTATGAGTGGTGCGCGAAGGCAGAGTGATATATGGGAATCTATTGGAGGTGCATGAATACACAGCGATATAGGGGACGTTATGAGATGTGCATAAAAACACGGCGATATAGGGGAAATTATAAGAGCTGCGCAAAATACAGCAATATAGGAGAAGTTATGAGAGGTGAGTGAAAACACAGCGATATAGGGGGAGGTATGAAAGGTGCACGAAAACACAGCGATATAGGGGAAGGTATCGGAGGTGCTCGAAAACAGGGCGATGTAGGGGAAGGTATGACAGGAGTGTGAAGACACAGCAATATAGGGGATGCTATGGGAGGTGCGCGAAAACAGGGCGATATAGTGGAAGCTATGGGATGTGCACGAAAACAGGACGATATAGGGGAAGGTATGAGAGGTGCACAAAAACACAGCGATATAGGGGATGCAATGGGACGTGCGCAAAAACACAAATATACAGGGGAAGGTATGAGAGGTGTGCAAGAATTCGGCGATATAGGGGAAATTATGAGAGGTGTGCGAAAACACGGCGATGCGGGAGAATGTATCAGATGTGCGAGAAAACACAGCGCTGTAGGGGAAGTATTGAGAGGAGCGAAAACATAGCGATCTAGGTGAAGACATGAGAGGTGCGCGAAAACACAGCAATATAGAGGAAGCTATGAGAGGTGAGTAAAAACACGGCGATACAGGGGAAGCTATGAGAGGTGAGCAATAACACAGCGATAAAGATGAATCTATGGGATGTGCGCGAAAAGACAGCGATATAGGGGAAGCTATGAGAGGTGCGCGAAAACACAGCGATATAGGGGACGTGATGAGATGTGCATGAAAATGCAACGATATTAGTGAAGGTATGAGAGGAGCACGAAAACACAGCGATATAGGGGAAGGTATGAGAGGTGCGCGAAAACACAGCGAAATAGGGGAACGTATGAGAGGTGCACGAAAACAGCGATATAGGTGAAGGAATGGGAGGTGCGCGAAAACAGGGCGATATAGGTGAAGGAATGGGAGGTGCACGAAAACAGGGCGATATAGATGAAGTTATGAGAGGTATGCGAAGGCACAGCAATATAGGGGATGCTATGGAATGTGCGCGAAAACACAGTGATATAGGGGAAGACAGGAGAGGTGCCCAAAAACATGACGATATAAGGGAATCTATGAGAGGTGAGCAAAAACACGGCAATACAGGGGAAGCTATGAGAGGTGAGCGATAACACAGCGATAAAGGTGAATCTATGCGATGTGCGCGAAAAGACAGCGATATAGGGAAAGGTATGAAAGGTGCGCAAGGCACAGCGATATAGGGGATGCTGTGGGAGGTGCGTGAATACACAGCGTTATAGGGGACGTGATGAGATGTGCATGAAAACGCAGCGATATTAGGGAAGGTATGAGAGGTGCACAAAAACACAGCGATAAAGGAGAAGTTATGAGAGTTGTGTGAAAACACAGTGATATAGGGGAAGGTATGAGAGGTGCACGAATACAGCGATATAGGTGAAGGAATGGGAGGTGCGCGAAAACAGGGCGATATAGGTGAAGGAATGGGAGGTGCGCGAAAACAGGGAGATAAAGGGGAAGTTAAGAGAGGTGCGCAAGGCACAGCGATATAGGAGAAGGTATGGAAGGTGCTCGAACACAGGGTGATATAGATGAAGGCACAGCAATATAGGGGATGCTATGGAAGGTGCACGAAAACACAATGATATAGGAGAAGACATGAGAGGTGCGCGAAAACAAGGCAATATAGTGGAAGCTATGAAAGGTGAGCTAAAACCCGCCGATACAGGGGAAGCTATGAGAGGTGAGCAATAACACAGCGATAAAGGTGAATCTATGGGATGTGCGCGAAAAGACATCGATATAGGGGAAGGTATGAGAGGTGTGCGAAAACACAGCGATATAGGGGAAGTTATGACATGTGCATGAAAACACGGCGATATAGGGGAAGGTATGAGAGGTGCACGAAGGCACAGCGATATAGGGGATGCTATGGGAGGTGCGCGAAATCACAGTAATATAGTGGACGGTATGAGATGTGCATATAAACACGGCGATATATGGGGAGGTATGAGAGTTGCCCGAAAACACGGCGATATAGGGGAAAGTATGAGAGGTGCGCGAAAACTTGGCGTTACAGGGGAATGCATCAGAGGTGCCAGAAGACACAGCGATGTAGTGGAATACATGAGAGGTGCGCGAAAACAGGGCAATATAGTGGAAACTATGGGATGTACACGAAAACAGGACGATATAGGGGAAGGTATGAGAGGTGCACAAAAAACACAGCGATATAGGGGACGCAATGGGACGTGCGCAAAAACATAAAGATATAGGGGAAAGTATGAGAGGTGTGCGAGAATTCGGCGATATAGGGGAAATTATGAGAGGTGTGCGAAAACACGGCGATACGGGAGATTGTATCAGATGTGCGAGAAAACACAGCGCTATAGGGGAAGTATTTAGAGGAGTGAAAACATAGCGATCTAGGTGAAGACATGAGGGGTGCGCGAAAACACAGCGATATAGGGGAAGCTATGAGAGGTGAGTAAAAACACGGCGATACAGGGGAAGCTATGAGAGGTGAACAATCACACAGCGATAAAGGTGAATCTATGGGATGTGCGCGAAAAGACAGCGATATAGGTGAAGCTATGAGAGGTGCGCAAGGCACAGCGATATAGGGGATACTATGGGATGTGCGTGAATACACAGCGATATGGGGACGTGATGAGATGTGCATGAAAACGCAACGAAATTAGTGAAGGTATGAGAGGTGCACGAAAACACAGCGATATAGGGGAAGGTGTGAGAGGTGCGCGAAAGCACAGCGATATATGGGATGGTTTGAGATATGCATGAATACACGGTGATAGATGGGAAACCATGAGAGGTGTGCGAAAAAACCGCGATATAGGGGAAGTTATGAGAGGTGCGTGAAAACACAGTGATATAGGGGAAGGTATGAGAGGAGCACGAAAACAGGGCGAGAAAGGGGAAGTTATGAGAGGTGCGTGAAAACCCTGCGATATAGTGGACCTTATGAGATGTGCATGAAAACACGGCGATATATGGGAAGGTATGAGAGGTGCGTGAAGGCACAGCGATTCAGGGAATGTTATGGGAGGTGCACGAAACCACAGCGAAATAGGGGACGTTATGAGATGTGCATGAAAACACAGCGAAATAGGGGAAGGTATGAGAGGTCCACGAAAACGCAGCGATACTAGGGAAGGTATAGGAGGTGCACGAAAACTGGACGATATAGGGGAAGGTATGAGAGGTGCACGAAGGCACAGCGATATAGGGGACGGTATGAGATGTGCATAAAAACACGGCGATATATGGGGAGGTATGAGAGTTGCCCGAAAACACGGCGATATTGGGGAAAGTATGAGAGGTGCGCGAAAACTTGGCGTTACAGGGGAATGCATCAGAGGTGCCAGAAAACACAGCGATGTAGTGGAATACATGAGAGGTGCGCGAAAACAGGGCAATATAGTGGAAACTATGGGATGTACACGAAAACAGGACGATATAGGGGAAGGTATGAGAGGTGCACAAAAAACACAGCGATATAGGGGACGCAATGGGACGTGCGCAAAAACACAAAGATATAGGGGAAGGAATGAGAGGTGTGCGAGAATTCGGCGATATAGGGGAAATTATGAGAGGTGTGCGAAAACACGGCGATACGGGAGAATGTATCAGATGTGCGAGAAAACACAGCGCTATAGGGGAAGTATTTAGAGTAGTGAAAACATAGCGATCTAGGTGAAGACATGAGGGGTGCGCGAAAACACAGCGATATAGGGGAAGCTATGAGAGGTGAGTAAAAACACGGCGATAAAGGTGAATCTATGGGATGTGCGCGAAAAGACAGCGATATAGGTGAAGCTATGAGAGGTGCGCAAGGCACAGCGATATAGGGGATACTATGGGATGTGCGTGAATACACAGCGATATGGGGACGTGATGAGATGTGCATGAAAACGCAATGGTATTAGGGAAGGTATGAGAGGTGCACAAAAACACAGCGATATACGAGAAGTTATGAGAGCTGTTCGAAAACACAGCGATATAGGGTAAGGTATGGGAGGCGCACGAATACACAGCGATATAGGGGACATTATGAGATGTGCATAAAATCATGGCGATATAGGGGAAGTTATGAGAGGTGCGCAAAAATACAGAAATATAGGAGAAGTTATGAGAGGTGCGTGAAAACACAACGATATAGGGGTAGGTATAAGGGGTACACGAAAACGCAGCGATATAAGGGAAGGTATAGGAGGTGCGCGAAAACAGGGCAATATGGGGAAGGTATGAGAGGTGCACGAACACCCAGCGATATAAGGGAAGGTATAGGAGGAGCGCGAAAGCAGGGTGATATAGGGGAAGGTATGAGAGGTGCACGAAGGCACAGCGATATAGGGGATGCTATGGGATGTGCGCGAAGGCACAGCGATATAGGGGATACTGTGGGAAGTGCGCAAATACACTGCGATATAGGGGACATTATGAGATGCGCATAACAACACGGCGATATGGGGGAAGTTATGAGAGGCGCACAAAAACACGACGATACAGGGGAAGCTATGAGAGGTGAGCAATAACACAGCGATAAAGGTGAATCTATGTGATGTGCGCGAAAAGACAGCGATATAGGGGAAGGTATGAGAGGTGCGCAAGGCACAGCGATATGGGAGAGGTATGAGAGGTGCACGAAAACACAGCGATGTAGGCGAATCTATGGGAGGTGCGCCAAAACACAGCGATATAGGGGACGGTATGAGATGTGCATGAATACACAGCGATATTGGGGAAGCCATGAGAGGTGCCTGAAAACAGAGCGATATAGGGGAAGGTATGAGAGGTGTGCAAAAACACAGCGATATAGGATTAGTTAAGAGAGGTGCGTGAAAACACAGCAATATAGGGGAATGTATGAGAGGAGCACGAAAACACAGCGATATCGGGGAAGGTATGGGAGGTGCGCAAAATCAGGGCGATATATGGGAATGCATGAGAGATGCGCGAAGGCACAGTGATATAGGGGATGGTATGGGAGGTGCGCAAATACAGAGCGATATAGGGGACGTTATGAGATGTGCATGAAAACACATCAATATAGGGAAAGGTATGAGCCATGCGCAAAAATACATCTATACGGGGGAAAGTATGAGAGGTGCGCGAAAACAGCGATGTAGGCGAAGCTATGGGAGGTGCGCGAAAGCATAGCGATATAGGGGAAGGTATGAGATGTGCATGAATACACGGCGATAGTCGGGAAGCCATGAGAGGTGTGCGAAAACACAGCGATATAGGGGAAGGTATGAGAGCTGCGTGAAAACATAGTTATATAGGGGAAGGTATGAGAGGAGCGCGAAAACAGTGCGATAGAGGGGAGGTTATGAGAGGTGCGTGAAAACACGGTGATATTGGGGAAGGTATGAGAGGTGTGCAAAAACACAGCGGTATATGGGAATGCATGACAGGTGCACGAAAACAGCGATATAGGTGAAGGAATGGGAGGTGCGTGAAAACAGGGCGATATTTGGGAAGGTATGAGAGGTGCGCGAAAGCACAGCGATATAAGGGAAGCTATGGGAGGTGCGCGAATATACAGCGATATAGAGGACGTTATGAGATGTGCATAACAACACAGCGATATAGGGGAAGCTATGAGAGGTGAGCAATAACACAGCGATAAAGGTGAATCTATGGGATGTGCGCGAAAAGACAGCGATATAGGGGAAGGTATGAGAGGTCCGCAAGGCACAGCGATATAGGGGGAGGTATGAGAGGTGCACGAAAACACAGTGATATAGGGGACGTGATGAGATGTGCATGAAAACGCAGTGATATTAGGGAAGGAATGAGAGGTGCACAAAAACATAGCGATATAGGGGAAGTTATGAAAGGTGTGTGAAAACACAGCGATATAGGGGGAGGTATGAGAGGTGCATGAAAACACAGTGATATAGGGAAAGGTATGGAAGGTGCGTGAAAAAAGGGCGATATAGGGGAAGGTATGAGAGGTGCGCGAAGGCACAGCAGTATAAGGGATGCTATGGAATGTGCGCTAATACACAGCGATATAGGGGACGTTATGAGATTTGCATGAAAACACGGCAATATAGGGGAAGGTATAAGAGCTGCGCAAAAATACAGTGATTTTGGAGAAGTCATGAAAGGTGCATGAAAACACAGCGATATTGGGGAAGGTATGGGAGGTGCGCGAAATCAGGGCGATATAGGGGAAGTTATGAGAGGTGCGCGAAGGCACAGCGATATAGGGGATGCTATGAGAGGTGCGCGAAAACACCGTGATATAGGGGAAGACATGAGAGGTGCACAAAAACAGGGCAATATACTGGAACCCAAGGGATGTGCGCGAAACCACGACGATACAGGGGAATGTATCAGAGGGGCGAGAAAACACAGCGATATAGGGGACGCTATGGGACATGCGCAAAAAAACAGTGATATAGGGGAAGATATGAGAGGTGTGCGAGAACAGGGCGATATAGGTGAAATTATGAGAGGTGCGCGAAAACACGTTGATACAGGGAACTGTATCAGAAGTGCGAGAACACAGATTGATATAGGGGAAGTAATGAGAGCTGCAGAAACACAGCGATATAGGTGAAGAAATGAGAGGTGCGCGAAAACACGGCGATATCGGGGAAGCTATGAGAGGTAAGCAATAACACAGTGATAAAGGTGAAGTTATGGGATGTGCGCAAAAACAGGGCGATATAGGGGAAAGTATGAGAGGTGCACAAAAACACAGCGATGTAGGCGAAGCCATGGGAGGTGCGTGGTAAACAGGGCGATATAGGGGAAGGTATGAGCGGTGCGCGAAGGCAGAGCGATATAGGTGATGCCATGGGAGGTGTGCGAAAACAGGACGGCATAGGGGAAGGTATGAGAGGTGAGCTAAGGCACAGCGATATAGGGGATGCTATGGCAGGTGCGCGAAAACTACGCGATATATGGGACGTTAAGAGATGTGCGTGAAAACACGGCGATATTGGGGAAGCCATGAGAGGTGAGCAAAAATACGGCGATAAGGAGAAATTATGAGAGGTGCGTGAAAACACAGCGATATAGGGGGAGGTATGGAAGTGCGCGAAAACAGGGCGATATAGGGGAAGGTATGAGATGAGTGCGAAGACACAGCAATATAGGGGATGCTATGGGAGGTGCGCGAATACAAAGCGATATAGGGGACATTATGAGATGTGCATGAAAACACGGCGATATTGGGGAAGCCATGAGAGGTGTGCGAAAATACAGCGATATATGGGACGGTATGGGAGGTGTGCGAAAGCAGGGCGACATACGGGAAGGTATGAGATGTGCGCGAAGGCCCAGCAATATAAGGGATGCTATGTGAGGTGCGCGAATACACAGCGATATAGGGGACGTTATGATATGTGGATGAAAACACGGCGATATAGGGGAAGGTATAAGAACTGCGCAAAAATACAGCGATATAGGAGAATTTATGAGAGGTGCGTGAAAACATAACGATATAAGGGAAAGTATAAGAGGTGCACGAAAACGCAGTGATATAAGGGAAGGTATAGGAGGTGCGATAAAACAGGGCGATATAGAGGAAGGTATGAGAGGTGCACGAAGGCACAGCGATATAGGGGATGCTATGGGAGGTGTGCAAAAACACAGCGATATAGGAGACGGTATGAGATGTGCATAAAAACATGGCGATATAGGGGCAGGTATGAGAGGTGCGCGTAAACACGGCGATATAGGGGAAAGTATGAGAGGTGCGCGAAATCTTGGCGTTACAGGGGAATGCATCAGAGGTGCCAGAAAACACAGCGATGTAGTGGAAGACATGAGAGGTGCGTGAAAACAGGACAATATAATGGAAGGTATGGGATGTGCGCGAAAAAAGGGCGATATAGGGGAAGGTATGAGAGGTGCGCGAAGCCACAGCGATATAGGGGATGCTATGGGAGGTGCGCGAATACACAGCGATAGAGGGGACGTTATGAGATGTGCATAAAAACACGGCAATATAGGGGAAGTTATGAGAGGTGCGCAAAAATACAGCAATACAGGGGAAGTTATGAGAGGTGCGTGAAAACACAATGATATAAGGGGACGTATGAGAGGTACACGAAGACACAGCGATATTGGGGAATGTATGAGAGGTGAGCAAAAATACGGCGATATAGGAGAAATTATGAGAGATGCGTGAAAACACGGCGATATAGGGGGAGGTACGAGAGGTGCATGAAAACACAGCGATATAGGGGAAGGTATGGAAGGTGCGCGAAAACAGGACGATATAGGGGAAGGTATGAGATGCGCGCGTAGGCACAGCAATATAAGGGATGCTATGGGAAGTGCGCGAATACACAGCGATATAGGGGACGCTATGAGATGTGCATGAAAAGACGGCAATATAGGGGAAGGTATAAGAGCTGCACAAAAATGCAGTGATATAGGGGAAGTTATGAGAGGAGCGTGAAAACACAGCGAGATAAGGGAAGGTATGAGAGGTGCACGAAAACACAGAGATATTGGGGAAGGTATGGGAGGTGGGCGAAAACAGGGCGATATAGGGGAAGTTATGAGAGGTGTGCGAAGGCACAGCGATATAGGGGATGCTATGAGAGGTGCGTAAAAACACCGTGATATTGTGGAAGACATGAGAGGTGCGCAAAAACAGGGCAATATACTGGAACCTATGGGATGTGCGCGAAACCACGATGATACAGGGGAATGTATCAGAGGGGCGAGAAAACACAGCGATATAGGGGACGCTATGGGACATGCGCAAAAAAACAGTGATATAGGGGAAGATATGAGAGGTGTGCGAGAACAGGGCGATATAGGTGAAATTATGAGAGGTGCGCGAAAACACGTTGATACAGGGAACTGTATCAGAAGTGCGAGAACACAGAGTGATATAGGGGAAGTAATGAGAGGAGCGGAAACACAGCGATATAGGTGAAGACATGAGAGGTGCGCGAAAACACGGCGATATAGGGGAAGCTATGAGAGGTAAGCAATAACACAGTGATAAAGGTGAAGTTATGGGATGTGCGCAAAAACAGGGCGATATAGGGGAAGGTATGAGAGGTGCACAAAAACACAGCGATGTAGGCGAAGCCATGGGAGGTGCGTGGTAAACAGGGAGATATAGGGAAAGGTATGAGTGGTGCGCAAGGCACAGCGATATAGGGGATGCTATGGGAGGTGCGTGAATATACAGAGATATAGGGGACGTGATGAGATGTGCATGAAAACGCAGTGATATTAGGGAAGGTATGAGAGGTGCACAAAAACACAGCGATATAGGAGAAGTTATGAGAGGTGCGCGAAAACTTGGTGTTACAGGGGAATGAATCAGAGGTGCCAGAAAACACAGCGATGTAGTGGAAGACATGAGAGGTGCGTGAAAATAGTGCAGTATAATGGAAGGTATGGGATGTGCGCGAAAACAGGGCGATATAGGGGAAGGTATGAGAGGTTCGCGAAGGCACAGCGATATAGGGGATGCTATGGGAGTTGCGCGAATACACAGTGATATAGGGGACGTTATGAGATTTGCATAAAAACACGGCAATATAGTGGAAGTTATGAGAGGTGCGCAAAAATAAAGCAATACAGGGGAAGTTATGAGAGGTGCGTGAAAACACAGCGATATCAGGGGACTATGAGAGGTACACGAAGACACAGCGATATAGGGGAAGGTATGGGAGCTGCTCAAAAACAGGGTGATATAGTGAAAGGTATGATACGTGTGCGAAACACAGCAATATAGGGGATGGTATGGGAGATGCACGAAAACAGTGATATAGGGGAAGACATGAGAGGTGCGTGAAAAGTGAGCGATATAGGGGACGCTATTGGATGTGCGCGAAAACACAGTGATATAGGGGAATGTATGAGAGGAGCACGAAAACACAGCGATATCGGGGAATATATGGGAGGTGCGCGAAAACAGGGCGATATATGGGAATGCATGAGAGATGCACGAAGGCACAGTGATATAGGGGATGGTATGGGAGGTGCGCAAATACAGAGCGATATAGGGGACGTTATGAGATGTGCATGAAAACACATCAATATAGGGAAAGGTATGAGATGTGCGCAAAAACACAGCGGTATACGGGAATGCATGAGAGGTGCACGAAAAAAGCGATATAGGTGAAGGAATGGGAGGTGCGTGAAAACAGGGCGATATTTGGGAAGGTATGAGAGGTGCGCGAAAGCACAGCGATATAAGGGAAGCTATGGGAGGTGGGCGAATATACAGCGATATAGAGGACATTATGAGATGTGCATAACAACACGACGATATAGGGGAAGCTATGAGAGGTGAGCAATAACACAGCGATAAACGTGAATCTATGGGATGTGCGCGAAAAGACAGCGATATAGGGGAAGGTATGAGAGGTCCGCAAGGCACAGCGATATAGGGGGAGGTATGAGAGGTGCACGAAAACACAGCGATATAGGGGACGTGATGAGATGTGCATGAAAACGCAGTGATATTAGGGAAGGTATGAGAGGTGCACAAAAACACAGCGATATAGGGGAAGTTATGAGAGGTGTGTGAAAACACAACGATATAGGGGGAGGTATGAGAGGTACACGAAGACACAGCGATATAGGGGAAGGTATGGGAGCTGCTCGAAAACAGGGCGATATAGGGAAAGGTATGATACGTGTGCGAAACACAGCAATATAGGGGATGGTATGGGAGATGCACGAAAACACAGTGATATAGGGGAAGACATGACAGGTGCGTGAAAACTGAGCGATATAGGGGAAGTTATGAGAGGTGTGCGAAGGCACAGCGATATAGGGGGTGCTATGAGAGGTGCGCGAAAACACCGTGATATAGGGGAAGATATGAGAGGTGCGCAAAAACAGGGCAATATACTGGAACCTATGGGATGTGCGCGAAACCACGACGATACAGGGGAATGTATCAGAAGGGCAAGAAAACACAGCAATACAGGGGACGCTATGGGACATGCGCAAAAAAACAGTGATATAGGGGAAGATATGAGAGGTGTGCGAAAACAGGGTGATATAGGTGAAATTATGAGAGGTGCGCGAAAACACGTTGACACAGGGAACTGTATCAGAAGTGCGAGAACACAGAGTGATATAGGGGAAGTAATGAGAGGTGCAGAAACACAGCGATATAGGTAAAGACATGAGAGGTGCGCGAAAACACGGCGATATAGGGGAAGCTATGAGAGGTAAGCAATAACACAGTGATAAAGGTGAAGTTATGGGATGTGCGTAAAAACAGGGCGATATAGGGGAAAGTATGAGAGGTGCACAAAAACACAGCGATGTAGGGGATGCTATGGGAGGTGCGTGAATACGCAGAGATATAGGAGACTTTATGAGATGTGCATGAAAACACGGTGATATTGGGGAAGCCATGAGAGGTGTGCGAAAATACAGCGATATAGGGGACGGTATGGGAGCTGTGCGAAAACAGGGCGACATAGGGGAAGGTATGAGAGGTGCGCGAAAGCACCGCGATATAGGGGATGCTATGGCAGGTGCGCGAATACACAGCGATATATGCGACGTTAAGAGATGTGCATTAAAGCACGGCGATATTGGGGAAGCCATGAGAGGTGTGCAAAAATATGGCGATATAGGAGAAATTATGAGAGGTGCGTGAAAACACAGCGATATAAAGGGAGGTATGAGAGGTGCATGAAAACACAGCGATATAGTGGAAGGTATGGAAGGTGCGCAAAAACAGGGCGATATAGGGGAAGGTATGAGAGGTGCGCGAAGGCACAGCAATACAAGGGATGCTATGGGAGGTGCGCGAATACACAGCGATATAGGGGACGTTATGAGATGTGCATGAAAACACGGCAATATAGGGGAAGGTATAAGAACTGCGCAAAAATACAGCGAATTAGGAGAAGTTATGAGTGGTGCGTGAAAACACAGCGATATTGGGGAAGGTACGGGAGGTGCGCGAAAACAGGGCGATATAGGGGAAGTTATGAGATATGCGCGAATGCACAGCGGTATAGGGGATGCTATGAGAGGTGCGCAAAAACACCGTGATATAGGGGAAGACATGAGAGGTGCGCAAAAACAGTGCAATATAGAGGAACCTATGGGATGTGCGCGAAACCACGGCGATACAGGGGTATGTATCAGAGGTGCGAGAAAACACAGCGATATAGGGGACGCTATGGGACATGCGCAAAAAAACAGTGATACAGGGGAAGGTATGAGAGGTGTGCGAGAACACGGCGATATAGGGGAAATTGTAAGAGGTGCGCGAAAACATGGCAATACAGGAGAATGTATCAGAGGTGCGAGAAAACACAGCGATATAGGGGAAGTAATGATTGGAGCGAAAACATAGCGATATACGTGAAGACTTGCGAGATGCGCGAAAACACGGCGATATAGGGTAAGCTATGAGAGGTGAGCAATAACACAGCGATCAAGGTGAAACTATGGGATGTGTGCGAAAACAGCGATGTAGGCGAATCTATGGGAGGTGCGCCAAAACACAGCGATATAGGGGACGGTTTGAGATGTGCATGAATACACAGCGATATTGGGGAAGCCATGAGAGGTGCCTGAAAACAGGGTGATATAGGGGAAGGTATGAGAGGTGTGCAAAAACACAGCGATATAGGATTAGTTAAGAGAGGTGCGTGAAAACACAGCAATATAGGGGAATGTATGAGAGGAGCACGAAAACACAGTGATATCGGGGAAGGTATGGGAGGTGCACGAAAACAGGGCGATATATGGGAATGCATGAGAGATGCGCGAAGGCACATTGATATAGGGGATGGTATGGGAGGTGCGCAAATACAGAGCGATATAGGGGACGTTATGAGATGTGCATGAAAACACATCAATATAGGGAAATGTATGAGATGTGCGCAAAAATACATCTATATAGGGGAAGGTATGAGAGGTGCGCGAAAACAGCGATGTAGGCGAAGCTATGGGAGGTGCGCGAAAGCACAGCGATATAGGGGAAGGCATGAGATGTGCATGAATACACGGCGATAGTCGGGAAGCCATGAGAGGTGTGCGAAAACACAGCGATATAGGGGAAGGTATGAGAGCTGCGTGAAAACACAGTTATATAGGGGAAGGTATGAGAGGAGCGCGAAAACAGGGGGATAGAGGGGAGGTTATGAGAGGTGCGTGAAAACACGGTGATATTGGGGAAGGTATGAGAGGTGTGCAAAAACATAGCGGTATACGGGAATGCATGAGAGGTGCACGAAAGCAGCGATATCGGTGAAGGAATGGGAGGTGCGTGAAAACAGGGCGATATTTGGGAAGGTATGAGAGGTGCGCGAAAGCACAGCGATATAATGGAAGCTATGGGAGGTGCGCGAATATACAGCGATATAGAGGACGTTATGAGATGTGCATAACAACACGGCGATATAGGGGAAGCTACGAGAGGTGAGCAATAACACAGCGATAAAGGTGAATCTATGGGATGTGCGCGAAAAGACAGCGATATAGGGGAAGGTATGAGAGGTCCGCAAGGCACAGCGATATAGGGGTAGGTATGAGAGGTGCACGAAAACACAGCAATATAGGGGACGTGATGAGATGTGCATGAAAACGCAGTGATATTAGGGAAGGTATGAGAGGTGCCCAAAAACACAGCGATATAGGGGACGTGATGAGATGTGCATGAAAACACAGTGATATAGGGAAAGGTATGGAAGGTGCGCGAAAACAGGGCGATATAGGGGAAGTTATGAGAGGTGCGCGAAAGCACAGCAAAATAAGGGATGCTATGGGATGTGCGCGAAAACACAGCGATATAGGGGACGTTATGAGATGTGCATGAAAACACGGCAATATAGGGGAAGATATAAGAGCTGCGCAAAAATACAGTGATATAGGAGAAGTTATGAAAGGTGCGTGAAAACACAGCGATATAAGGGAAGGTATGAGAGGTGCACGAAAACACAGCGATATTGGGGAAGGTATTGGAGGTGCGCGAAATCAGGGCGCTATAGGGGAAGTTATGAGAGGTGCGCGAAGGCACAGCGATATAGGGGACAGTATGAGATGTGCATGAATACACGGCGATATTGGGGAAGCCATGAGAGGTGCCTGAACACACAGCGATATAGGGGAAGGTATGAGAGGTGTGCAAAAACACAGCGATATAGGAGAAGTTAAGAGAGGTGTGTGAAAACACAACGATATAGGGGAAGGTATGAGAGGTTCATGAAGGCACAGCGATATAGGGGATGCTATGGGAGGTGCGCGAAAACACAACGATATAGGAGACGGTATGAGATGTGCATAAAAACATGCCGATATAGGGGGAGGCATGAGAGGTGCGCGTAAATACGGTGATATAGGGGAAAGTATGAGAGGTGCGCGAAGGCACAGCAATATAGGGGATGCTATGAGAGGTGCGCGTAAACACCGTGATATAGGGGAAGACATGAGAGGTGCACAAAAACAGGGCAATATAGTGGAACCTATGGGATGTGCGCGAAACCACGGCGAAACGGGAATGTATCAGAGGTGCGAGAAAACACAGCAATATAGCGGACGCTATGGGACATGCGCAAAAAAACAGTGATATAGGGGAAGGTATGAGAGGTGTGCGAGAACACGGCGATATAGGGGAAATTGTAAGAGGTGCACGAAAACATGGCAATATAGGAGAATGTATCAGAGGTGCGAGAAAACACAGCGATATAGGGGAATTAATGATAGGAGCGAAAACATAGCGATATAGGTGAAGACATGCGAGGTGCGCGAAAACATGGCGATATAGGGTAAGCTATGAGATGTGAGCAATAGCACAGTGATCAAGGTGAAGCTAAGGGATGTGCGCGAAAACAGCGATGTAGGTGAACTATGGGAGGTGCGCGAAAGCACAGCGATATAGGGGAAGGTATGAGATGTGCGCAAAAATACATCGATATAGGGGAAGGTATGAGAGCTGCGTGAAAACATAGTGACATTGGGGAAGCCATGAGAGGTGTGCGAAAATACAGCGATATAGGGGACGGTATGGGAGGTGTGCGAAAGCAGGGCGACATACGGGAAGGTATGAGATGTGCACAAAGGCACAGCAACATAAGGGATGCTATGGGAGGTGCGCGAATACACAGCGATATAGGGGACGTTATGAGATGTGGATGAAAACACGGCAATATGGGGGAAGGTATAAGAACTGCGCAAAAATACAGCGATATAGGAGAATTTATGAGAGGTGTGTGAAAACATAACGATATAAGGGAAGGTATGAGAGGTGCACGAAAACGTAGTGATATAAGGGAAGGTATAGGAGGTGCGCGAAAACAGGGCGATATAGAGGAAGGTATGAGAGGTGCACGAAGGCACAGCGATATAGGGGATGCTATGGGAGGTGCACAAAAACACAGCGATATAGGAGACGGT
This sequence comes from Mobula birostris, assembly GCF_030028105.1. Lineage (NCBI taxonomy): Eukaryota > Metazoa > Chordata > Chondrichthyes > Myliobatiformes > Myliobatidae > Mobula > Mobula birostris. Next base: position 124,742 of record NW_027278612.1, read on the forward strand.
ATGAGATGTGCATAAAAACATGGCGATATAGGGTCAGGTATGAGAGGTGCGCGTAAACACGGCGATATAGGGCAAAGTATGAGAGTTGCACGAAAACTTGGTGTTACAGGGGAATGCATCAGAGGTGCCAGAAAACACAGCGATGTAGTGGAAGACATGAGAGGTGCGCGAAAACAGGGCAATATAGGGGAAGGTATGAGAGGTGCGCGAAGGCACAGCGATATAGGGGATGCTATGGGAGGTGCGCGAATACACAGCGATATAGGGGACGTTATCAGATGTGCATAACAACACGGCAATATAGGGGAAGTTATGAGAGGTGCGCAAAAATACAGCAATACAGGGGAAGTTATGAGAGGTGCGTGAAAACACAGTGATATAAGGGGACGTATGAGAGGTACACGAAGACACAGCGATATAGGGGAAGGTATGGGAGCTGCTCGAAACAGGGCGATATAGGGAAAGGTATGATACGTGTGCGAAACACAGCAATATAGGGGACGGTATGGGAAATGCACGAAAACACAGTGATATAGGGGAAGACATGAGAGGTGCGTGAAAACAGAGCTATATAGGGGACGCTATTGGATGTGCGCGAAAACACAGTGATATAGGGGAAGATATGAGAGGTGTGCAAGAACACGGCGATATAGGTGAAATTATGAGAGGTGCACGAAAACACGTTGATATAGGGGACGCTATGAGATGTGCATGAAAAGACGGCAATATAGGGGAAGGTATAAGAGCTGCACAAAAATACAGTGATATAGGAGAAGTTATGAGAGGTGCGTGAAAACACAGCGAGATAAGGGAAGGTATGAGAGGTGCACGAAAACACAGCGATATTGGGGAAGGTATGGGAGGTGAGCGAAAACAGGGCGATATAGGGGAAGTTATGAGAGGTGTGCGAAGGCACAGCGATATAGGGGATGCTATGAGAGGTGCGCGAAAACACCGTGATATAGGGGAAGACATGAGAGGTGCGCAAAAACAGGGCAATATACTGGAAGCTATGGGATGTGCGCGAAACCACAACGATACAGGGGAATGTATCAGAGGGGCGAGAAAACACAGCGATATAGGGGACGCTATGGGACATGCGCAAAAAAACAGTGATATAGGGGATGATATGAGAGGTGTGCGAGAACAGGGCGATATAGGTGAAATTATGAGAGGTGCGCGAAAACACGTTGATACAGGGAACTGTATCAGAAGTGCGAGAACACAGAGTGATATAGGGGAAGTAATGAGAGGTGCAGAAACACAGCGATATAGGTGAAGACATGAGAGGTGCGCGAAAACACGGCGATATAGGGGAAGCTATGAGAGGTAAGCAATAACACAGTGATAAAAGTGAAGTTATGGGATGTGCGCAAAAACAGGGCGATATAGGGGAAGGTATGAGAGGTGCACAAAAACACAGCGATGTAGGCGAAGCCATGGGAGGTGCGTGGTAAACAGGGCGATATAGGGGCAAGTATGAGTGGTGCACGAAGGCACAGCGATATAGGGGATGCTATGGGAGGTGTGCGAAAGCAGGACGATATAGGGGAAGGTATGAGAGGTGCGCTAAGGCACAGCGATATAGGGGATGCTATGGCAGGTGCGCGAATACACAGCGATATATGGGACGTTAAGAGATGGGTATGAAAAAACGGCGATACTGGGGAAGCCATGAGAGGTGCGCAAAAATACGGCGATAAGGAGAAATTATGAGAGGTGCGTGAAAACACAGCGATATAGGGGGAGGTATGGAAGGTGCGCGAAAACAGGGCGATATAGGGGAAGGTATGAGAGGTGCGCGAAGGCACTACAATATAAGGGATGCAATGGGAGGTGCGCGAATACACAGCGATATAGGGGACGTTATGAGATGTGCATGAAAACACGGCAATATTGGGGAAGCCATGAGAGGTGTGCGAAAATACAGCGATATAGGGGACGGTATGGGAGGTGTGCGAAAACAGGGCGACATAGGGGAAGGTATGAGATGTGCGCGAAGGCACAGCAATATAAGGGATGTTATGGGAGGTGCGCGAATACACAGCGATATAGGGGACGTTATGAGATGTGCATGAAAACATGGCAACATAGGGGAAGGTATAAGAACTGCGCAAAAATGCAGCGATATATGAGAATTTATGAGAGGTGCGTGAAAACATAACGATATAAGGGAAGGTATGAGAGGTGCAGAAAAACACAGCGATATAGGGGACGTGATGAGATGTGCATGAAAATGCAGATATATTGGGGAAGATATGAGAGGTGCACAAAAACACAGCGATATAGGAGAAGTTATGAAAGGTGTGTGAAAACACAGCGATATAGGCGGAGGTATGAGAGGTGCATGAAAACACAGTGATATTGGGGAAGGTATGGGAGGTGCGCGAAAACAGGGCGATGTAAGGAAGTTATGAGAGGTGCGCGAAGGCACAGCGATATAGGGGATGCTATGAGAGGTGCGCGAAAACACCGTGATATAGGGGAAGACATGAGAGGTGCACAAAAGCAGGGCAATATAGTGGAACCTATGGGATGTGCGCGAAACCACGGCAATACAGGGGAATGTATCAGAGGAGCGAGAAAACACAGTGATATAGGGGACGCTATGGGACATGCGCAAAAAAACAGTGATATAGGGGAAGGTATGAGAGGTGTGCGAGAACACGGCGATACAGGGGAAATTGTAAGAGGTGCACGAAAACATGGCAATACAGGAGAATGTATCAGAGGTGCGAGAAAACACAGCGATATAGGGGAATTAATGATAGGAGCGAAAACATAGCGATATAGGTGAAGACATGCGAGGTGCGCGAAAACACGGCGATATAGGGTAAGCTATGAGAGGTGAGCAATATCACAGTGAAGAAACGGGATGTGCGCGAAAACAGCGATATAGGGGACGGTATGAGATGTGCATAAAAACATGGCGATATACGGGGAGGTATGAGAGGTGTGTGTAAACACGGCGATATAGGGGAAAGTATGAGAGGTGCGTGAAAACTTGGCATTACAGGGGAATGCATCAGAGATGCCAGAAAACACAGCGATGTAGTGGAATACATGAGAGGTGCGCGAAAACAGGGCAATATAGTGGAAGCTATGGGATGTGCACGAAAACAGGGCGATATAGGGGAAGCTATGAGAGGTGCGCGAAAACAGAGCGATATAGGGGACGCAATGGGACGTGCGCGAAAACACAGGGGAAAACATAGGGGAAGTTATGAGAGGTGTGCGAGAACACGGCGAAATAGGGGAAATTATGAGAGGTGTGCGAAAACACGGCGATACGGGAGAATGTATCAGATGTGCTCGAAAACACAGAGATATAGAGGAAGTATTGAGAGGATCGAATACATAGCGATCTAGGTGAAGACATGAGAGGTGAACAAAAACACGGCGATACAGGGAAAGATATGAGAGGTGAGCAATAACACAGCGATAAAGGTGAATCTATGGGATGTGCGCGAAAAGACAGCGATATAGGGGAAGCTATGAGAGGTTCGCAAGGCACAGCGATATAGGTGGTACTATGAGAGGTGCGTGAGTACACAGAGATATAGTGGACGTGATGAGATGTGCATGAAAACGCAGTGATATTAGGGAAGGTATGAGAGGTGCACAAAAACACAGCGATATAGGGGAAGGTATGAAAGGTGCACGAAAACGCAGTGATATAAGGGAAGGTATAGGAGGTCCGCAAAAACAAGGCGATATAGGGGAAGGTATGAGAGGTGCACGAAGGCACAGCGATATAGGGGATGCTATGGGAGGTGCGCGAAAACACAGCGATATAGGAGACGGTATGAAATGTGCATAAAAACATGGCGATATAGGGGCAGGTATGAGAGGTGCGCGTAAACACGGTGATATAGGGGAAAGTATGAGAGGTGCGCGAAAACTAGGTATTACAGGGGAATGCATCAGAGGTGCCAGAAAACACAGCGATGTAGTGGAAGACATGAGAGGTGCGCGAAAACAGGGCAATATAATGGAAGGTATGGGATGTGCGTGAAAACAGGGCGATATAGGGGAAGGTTTCTGAGGTGCGCGAAGGCACAGCGATATAGTGGATGCGATGGGTGGTGCGCGAATACACAGCGATATAGGGGACGTTATGAGATGTGCATAAAAACACGGCAATATAGGGGAAGTTATGAGAGGTGCGCAAAAATACAGCAATACAGGGGAAGTTATGAGAGGTGCGTGAAAACACAGCGATATAAGGGGACGTATGAGAGGTACACGAAGATACAGCGATATAGGGGAAGGTATGGGAGCTGCTCGAAAACAGGGCGATATAGGGAAAGGTATGATACGTGTGCGAAACACAGCAATGTAGGGGATGGTATGGGAGATGCACGAAAACACAGTGATATAGGGGAAGACATGAGAGGTGCGTGAAAACAGAGCGATATAGGGGACGCTATTGGATGTGCGCGAAAACACAGTGATATAGCGGAAGATATGAGAGGTGTGTGAGAACACGGCGATATAGGTGCAATTATGAGAGGTGCGCGAAAACACGTTGATACAGGGAACTGTATCAGAAGTGCGAGAACACAGAGCGATATAGGGGAAGTAATGAGAGTTGCACGAAAACACAGCGATATAGGGGAAGGTATGAGAGGTGCGCAAATACGCAGCCATGTAGGCGAAGCCATGGGAGGTGCACGGGAAACAGGGCGATATAGGGGAAGGTATGAGAGGTGTGCAAAGGCGCAGCGATATAGGGGATGCTATGGCAGTTGCGCAAATACACAGCGATATATGGGACATTAAGAGATGTGCATGAAAATGCGGTGATATTGGGGAAGCCATGAGAGGTGAGCAAAAATACGGCGATATAGGAGAAATTATGAGAGGTGCGTAAAAACACAGCGATATAGGGGGAGGTATGGAAGGTGCGCGAAAACAGGGCGATATAGGGGAAGGTATGAGATGTGCGCAAAGCCACAGCAATATAAGGGATGCTATGGGAGGTGCGCGAATGCACAGCGATATAGGGGACGTTATGAGATGTGCATGAAAACATGGCAATATAGGGGAAGGTATAAGAACTGCGTAAAAATACAGCGATATAGGAGAATTTATGAGAGGTGCGTGAAAACATAACGATATGAGGGATGGTATGAGAGGTGCACGAAAACACAGCGATATTGGGGAAGGTATGGGAGGTGCGCGAAAACAGGGCGATATAGGGGAAGTAATGAGAGTTGCGCGAAGGCACAGCGATAGAGGGGAAGACATGAGAGCTGCGCAGAAACAGGGCAATATAGTGGAACCTATGGGATGTGCGCGAAACCACGGCAATACAGGGGAATGTATCAGAGGTGCCAGAAAACACAGCGGTATAGGGGACGTTATGGGAACTGCGCAAAACAACAGAGATATAAGGGAATGTATGAGAGGTGTGCGAGAACACGACGATATAGGGGAAATTGTAAGAGGTGCGCGAAAACATGGCAATACAGGAGAATGCATCAGAGGTGCAAGAAAACACAGCGATATAGGGGAAGTAATGATAGGAGCGAAAACATAGCGATATAGGTGAAGACATGCGAGGTGCATGAAAACACGGCGATATAGGGTAAGCTATGAGAGGTGAGCAATACCACAGCGATCAAGGTGAAGCTAAGGGATGTGCGCGAAAACAGCGATGTAGGCGAAGCTATGGGAGGTGCGCGAAAGCACAGCGATATAGGGGAAGGTATGAGATGTGCGCAAAAATACATCGATATAGGGGAAGGTATGAGAGCTGCGTGAAAACATAGTGATATAGGTGAAGGTATGAGAGGAGCGCGAAAACAAGGCGATGTAGGGGAAGTTATGAGTGGTGTGTGAAAACCCAGCGACATTTGGGGACGTTATGAGATGTGCATGAAAACACGGTGATATTGGGGAAGGTATGAGCGGTGTGCAAAAACACAGCGATATACGAGAATGTATGAGAGGTGCACGAAAACGCAGTGATATAAGGGAAGGTATAGGAGGTGCACGAATACAGGGCGATATAGGGGAAGGTATGAGAGGTGCACGAAGGCACAGCGATATAGGAGACGGTATGAGATGTGCATAAAAACATGACGATATAGGGGGAGGTATGAGAGGTGCGCGTAAACACGGCGATATAGGGGAAAGTATGAGAGGTGCGCGAAAACTTGGCGTTACAAGGGAAAGCATCAGAGGTGCCAGAAAACACAGCGATGTAGTGGAAGCCATGAGAGGTGCACGAAAACAGGGCAATATAGTGGAAGGTATGGGATGTGCACGAAAACAGGGCGATATAAGGGAAGGTATGAGAAGTGCGCGAGAGCACGGCGATATAGGGGAAATAATGAGAGGTGTGCGAAAACTCAGCGATACGGGAGAATGTATCAATTGTGCGAGAAAACACAGCGATATAGGGGATGTATTGAGAGGAGCGAAAACATAGCGATCTAGGTGAAGACGTGAGAGGTGTGCAAAAACTCGGCGATACAGGGGAAGCTATGAGAGGTGAGCAATAACACAGCGATAAAGCTGAATCTATGGGATGTGCGCGAAAAGACAGCGATATAGGGGAAGCTATGAGAGCTGCACAAGGCACAGCAATATAGGGGATGATATGGGAGGTGCGCGAATACACAGCGATATAGGGGACGTGATGAGATGTGCATGAAAACTCAGCGATATTAGGGAAGGTATTAGAGGTGCACAAAAACTCAGTGATATAGGAGAAGTTATGAGAGGTGTGTGAAAACACAGCGATACAGGGGAAGGAATCGGAGGTGCGCGAAAACTGTGCGATATAGGGGAAGGTATGAGATGTGCATGAATACACGGCGATATTGGGGAAGCCATGAGAGGTGCCTGAAAACACAGCGATATAGGGGAAGGTATGAGAGGTGTGTAAAAACACAGCGATATCGGAGAAGTTAAGAGAGGTGCATGAAAACACAACAATATAGGGGAAGGTATAAGAGGAGCACAAAAACACAGCGATATCGGGGAAGGTATGCGAGGTGCGCGAAAACAGGGCGATATATGGGAATGCATGAGAGGTGCGCGAAGGCACAGTGATATAGAGGATGGTATGGGAGGTGCGCAAATACAGAGGTATATAGGGGACGTTATGAGATGTGCAGGAAAACACATCAATATAGGGAAAGGTATGAGATGTGCGCAAAAATACATCGATATAGGGGAAGGTATGAGAGGTGCGCGAAAACAGCGATGTAGGAAAAGCTATGGGAGGTGCGCGAAAGCACAGCAATATAGGGGAAGGTATGAGATGTGCATGAATACATAGCGATAGTCGGGAAGCCATGAGAGGTGTGCGAAAACACAGCGATATAGGGGAAGGTATGAGAGCTGCGTGAAAACACAGTGATATAGGGGAAGGTCTGAGAGGAGCGCGAAAACAGGGCGATAGAGGGAGGTTATGAGAGGTGCGTGAAAACACGGTGATATTGGGGAAGGTATGAGAGGTGTGCAAAAACACAGCGGTCTACGGAAATGCATGAGAGGTGCACGAAAGCAGCGATATAGGTGAAGGAATGGGAGATGCGCGAAAACAGGGCGATATTTGGGAAGGTATGAGAGGTGCGCGAAAGCACAGTGATATAAGGGAAGCTATGGGAGGTGCGCGAATATACAGCGATATAGAGGACGTTATGAGATGTGCATGACAACACGGCGATATAGGGGAAGCTATGAGAGGTGAGCAATAACACAGCGATAAAGGTGAATCTATGGGATGTGCGCGAAAAGACAGCGATATAGGGGAAGGTATGAGAGGTCCGCAAGCACAGCGATATAGGGGGAGGTAAGAGAGGTGCACGAAAACACAGCGATATAGGGGACGTGCTGAGATGTGCATGAAAACGCAATGATATTAGGGAAGGTATGAGAGGTGCACAAAAACACAGCGATATAGGAGAAGTTATGAGAGGGGTGTGAAAACACAGCTATACAGGTGGAGGTATGAGAGGTGCATGAAAACGGGGCGACATAGGGGAAGGTATGAGAGGTGCGCGAAGGCACAGCAATATAAGGGATGCTATGGGATGTGCGCGAATACACAGCGATATAGGGGACGTTATGAGATGTGCATGAAAACACGGCAATATAGGGGAAGGTATAAGAGCTGCACAAAAATACAGTGATATAGGAGAAGTTATGAGAGGTGCGTGAAAACACAGCGATATAGGGGATGGTATGGGAGGTGCGCAAATACAGAGGTATATAGGGGATGTTATGAGATGTGCATGAAAACACATCAATATAGGGAAAGGTATGAGATGTGCGCAAAAATACATCGACATAGGGGAAGGTATGAGAGGTGCGCGAAAACAGCGATGTAGGCAAACCTATGGGAGGTGCGCGAAAGCACAGCAATATAGGGGAAGGTATGAGATGTGCATGAATACACGGCGATTGTCGGGAAGCCATGAGAGGTGTGAGAAAACACAGCGATATAGGGGAAGGTATGGGAGCTGCGTGAAAACACAGTGATATTGGGGAAGATCTGAGAGGAGCGCGAAAACAGGGCGATAGAGGGGAGGTTATGAGAGGTGCGTGAAAACACGTGATATTGGGGAAGGTATGAGAGGTGTGCAAAAACACAGCGGTCTACGGAAATGCATGAGAGGTGCACGAAAACAGTGATATAGGTGAAGGAATGGGAGATGCGCGAAAACAGGGCGATATTTGGGAAGGTATGAGAGGTGCGCGAAAGCACAGTGATATAAGGGAAGCTATGGGAGGCGCGCGAATATACAGCGATATAGAGGACGTTATGAGATGTGCATGACAACATGGCGATATAGGGAAGCTATGAGAGGTGAGCAATAACACAGCGATAAAGGTGAATCTATGGGATGTGCGCGAAAAGACAGCGGTATAGGGGAAGGTATGAGCGGTCCGCAAGCACAGCGATATAGGGGGAGGTAAGAGAGGTGCACGAAAACACAGCGATATAGGGGACGTGATGAGATGTGCATGAAAACGCAATGATATTAGGGAAGTTATGAGAGGTGTGTGAAAACACAGCGATATAGGAGAAGTTATGAGAGGTGTGTGAAAACACAGCAATACAGGTGGAGGTATGAGAGGTGCATGAAAACGGGGCGATATAGGGGAAGGTATGAGAGGTGCGCGAAGGCACAGCAATATAAGGGATGCTATGGGATGTGCGCGAATACACAGCGATATAGGGGACGTTATGAGATGTGCATGAAAACACGGCAATATAGGGGAAGGTATAAGAGCTGCAAAAAAATACAGTGATATAGGAGAAGTTATGAGAGGTGCGTGAAAACACAGCGATATAAGGGAAGGTATGAGAGGTGCACGAAAACACAGCGATATTGGGGAAGGTATGGGAGGTGCGCGAAAACAGGGCGATATAGGGGAAGTTATGAGATGTGTGCGAAGGCACAGCGATATAGGGGATGCTATGAGAGGTTCGCGAAAACATCGTGATATAGGGGAAGACATGAGAGGTGAGCAATAACACAGCGATCAAGGTGAAGCTATGGGATGTGCGCGAAAACAGCGATGTAGGTGAAGCTATGGGATGTGCGCCAAAACACAGCGATATAGGGGACGGTATGAGATGTGCATGAGTACACGGCGATATTGGGGAAGCCATGAGAGGTGCCTGAAAACACAGTGACATAGGGGAAGGTATGAGAGGTGTGCAAAAACACAGCGATATAGGAGAAGTTAAGAGAGGTGCGTGACAACACAGCGATATAGGGGAAGGTATGAGAGGTTCACGAAGGCACAGCGAGAAAGGGGATGCTATGGGAGGTGCGCAAAAACACAGCGATATAGAAGACGGTATGAGATGTGCATAAAAACATGGCGATATAGGGGGAGGTATGAGAGGTGCGCGTAAATACGGCGATATAGGGGAAAGTATGAGAGCTGCGTGAAAACTTGGCGTTACAGGGGAATGCATCAGAGGTCCCAGAAAACACAGCTAATTAGTGGAATACATGAGAGGTGCGCGAAAACAGGGCAATATAGTGGAAGGTATGGGATGTGCACGAAAACAGGGCGATATAAGGGAAGGTATGAGAAGTGCGCGAGAGCACGGCGATATAGGGGAAATAATGAGAGGTGTGCGAAAACTCAGCGATACGGGAGAATGTATCAATTGTGCGAGAAAACACAGCGATATAGGGGATGTATTGAGAGGAGCGAAAACATAGCGATCTAGGTGAAGACGTGAGAGGTGTGCAAAAACTCGGCGATACAGGGGAAGTTATGAGAGGTGAGCAATAACACAGCGATAAAGCTGAATCTATGGGAGGTGCGCGAAAGCACAGCGATATAGGGGAAGGTATGAGATGTGCGCAAAAATACATCGATATAGGGGAAGGTATGAGAGCTGCGTGAAAACATAGTGATATAGGTGAAGGTATGAGAGGAGCGCGAAAACAAGGCGATGTAGGGGAAGTTATGAGTGGTGTGTGAAAACCCAGCGACATTGGGGACGTTATGAGATGTGCATGAAAACACGGTGATATTGGGGAAGGTATGAGCGGTGTGCAAAAACACAGCGATATACGAGAATGTATGAGAGGTGCACGAAAACGCAGTGATATAAGGGAAGGTATAGGAGGTGCACGAATACAGGGCGATATAGGGGAAGGTATGAGAGGTGCACGAAGGCACAGCGATATAGGAGACGGTATGAGATGTGCATAAAAACATGGCGACATAGGGGGAGGTATGAGAGGTGCGCGTAAACACGGCGATATAGGGGAAAGTATGAGAGGTGCGCGAAAACTTGGCGTTACAGGGGAAAGCATCAGAGGTGCCAGAAAACACAGCGATGTAGTGGAAGCCATGAGAGGTGCACGAAAACAGGGCAATATAGTGGAAGGTATGGGATGTGCACGAAAACAGGGCGATATAAGGGAAGGTATGAGAAGTGCGCGAGAGCACGGCGATATAGGGGAAATAATGAGAGGTGAGCGAAAACTCAGCGATACGGGAGAATGTATCAATTGTGTGAGAAAACACAGCGATATAGGGGATGTATTGAGAGGAACGAAAACATAGTGATCTAGGTGAAGACGTGAGAGGTGTGCAAAAACTCGGCGATACAGGGGAAGCTATGAGAGGTGAGCAATAACACAGCGATAAAGCTGAATCTATGGGATGTGCGCGAAAAGACAGCGATATAGGGGAAGCTATGAGAGCTGCACAAGGCACAGCAATATAGGGGATGATATGGGAGGTGCGCGAATACACAGCGATATAGGGGACGTGATGAGATGTGCATGAAAACTCAGCGATATTAGGGAAGGTATTAGAGGTGCACAAAAACTCAGTGATATAGGAGAAGTTATGAGAGGTGTGTGAAAACACAGCGATATAGGGGAAGGAATCGGAGGTGCGCGAAAACTGTGCGATATAGGGGAAGGTATGAGATGTGCATGAATACACAGCGATATTGGGGAAGCCATGAGAGGTGCCTGAAAACACAGCGATATAGGGGAAGGTATGAGAGGTGTGTAAAAACACAGCGATATAGGAGAAGTTAAGAGAGGTGCATGAAAACACAACAATATAGGGGAAGGTATGAGAGGAGCACAAAAACACAGCGATATCGGGGAAGGTATGCGAGGTGCGCGAAAACAGGGCGATATATGGGAATGCCTGAGAGGTGCGCGAAGGCACAGTGATATAGAGGATGGTATGGGAGATGCGCAAATACAGAGGTATATAGGGGACGTTATGAGATGTGCAGGAAAACACATCAATATAGGGAAAGGTATGAGATGTGCGCAAAAATACATCGATATAGGGGAAGGTATGAGAGGTGCGCGAAAACAGCGATGTAGGCAAAGCTATGGGAGGTGCGCGAAAGCACAGCAATATAGGGGAAGGTATGAGATGTGCATGAATACATAGCGATAGTCGGGAAGCCATGAGAGGTGTGCGAAAACACAGCGATATAGGGAAAGGTATGAGAGCTGCGTGAAAACACAGTGATATAGGGGAAGGTATGAGAGGTGCGCGAAAACATCGCAATACAGAGGAATGCATCAGAGGTGCGAGATAACACAGTGATATAGGGGAAGTTATGAGAGCAGCGAAAACACAGCGATATAGGGGAAGACATGAGATGTGCGCGAAAACACAGCGATATAGTGGAAGCTATGAGAGGTGCGCAAAAACACAGCGATAAAGGTGAAGCTATATCAGGGAGCGAATAGACAGCGATATAGGTGAAGGCATGCGAGGTGCGCGAAAACACAGCGATGTAGCGGAAGATATGGGAGGTGCGCGAAAACACAGCGATATAGGGGAATGTATGAAATATGCATGAAACACGGCGATATCGGGGATGCATTGAGAGATGCGCAAAAACACGGCTATATAGGGAAAAGTATGAGGGGTGCGCAAAAACACGGCGATACAGAGGAATGCATCAGAGGTGCAAGAAAACACAGCGATATAGGGGACGTTATGAGAGGATCGAAAACAGAGCGACATAGGGGAAGGCATGAGAGGTGCGCGAAAACAGGGCAATATAGGGGAAGGTATGAGAGGTGCGCGAAAAGACAGCGATATAGGGGAAGGTATGAGAGGTGCACGAAAACACAGCGATATCGGGGAAGGTATGGGAGCTGCGCGAAAACAGCGCAATATAGGGGAAGGTATGAGATGTGCACTAAAACACAGCGATACAGGGGAAGGAATGGGAGGTGTGTGAAAACAGGGCGATATAGGGGAAGGTATGAGAGGTGTGCGAGAATACAGCGATGTAGGGGAAATTATGAGAGATGCGTGACAACACGGCAATACAGCGGAATGTATCAGAGCTGTGAGAAAACACAGCGATATAATGGAAGTAATGACAGGAGCAAAAACGTAGCGATATAGGTGAAGATATGAGAGGTGCGTGAAAACACAGTGATATAGGGGAAATTATAGGAGGAGTGCGAAAACAGGGCGATATAGGGGAAGGTATGAGAGGTGCACGAAGGCACAGCGATATAGGGGAAACAATGGGAGGTGCGCGAAAATACAGTGATATAGGTGACGGTATGAGATGTGTATGAAAACACGGTGTATAGGGGTAGCTATGAGAGGTACGCGAAAACACGGTGATATAGGGGAAAATATGAGAGGTGCGCGAAAACTTGGCGTTACATGGGAATGCATCAGAAGTGCGAGAAAACACAGCGATGTAGGGGAAGACATGAGAGGTGCGCGGAAACAGGGCAATATAGTGGAAGCTATGGGATGTGCGTGACAACACGGAGATACAGGGGAATGCATCAGAGGTGCGAGAAAACACAGCGATATAGGGAACGCTATGGGACTTGTGCAAAAACACAGTGATTTAGGGGAAGGTATGAGAGGTCTGCGAGAACACGGCGATATTGGGGAAGCCATGAGAGGTGCGTGAAAACACAGCGATATAGGGGAAATTATAGGAGGAGTGCGAAAACAGGGCGATATAGGGGAAGGTATGAGAGGTGCACGAAGGCACAGCGATATAGGAGAAGCAATGGGAGGTGCGCCAAAATACAGTGATATAGGTGACGGTATGAGATGTGCATGAAAACACGGTGTATAGGGGAAGCTATGAGAGGTACGCGAAAACACGGTGATATAGGGGAAAGTATGAGAGGTGCGCGAAAACTTGGCATTACATGGGAATGCATCAGAAGTGCGAGAAAAAACAGCGATGTAGGGGAAGACATGAGAGGTGCGCGAAAACAGGGCTATATAGTGGAAGCTATGGAATGTGCGCGAAAACAGGGCGATGTGGGGAAGGTATGAGAGGTGTACGAGAACACAGCGATATAGGGTACTCTATGGGAGGTGCACGAATACACAGCAACATAGGGGAAGTTAAGAGATGTGCATGAAAACACGGCGATATTGGGCAAGCCATGAGAGGTGCACAAAAACACAGCGATATAGGAGAAGTTAAGAGAGGTGCGTGAAAACACAGCGATATAGGGGAAGGTATGAGAGGTTCACGAAGGCACAGCGATATAGGGGATGCTATGGGAGGTGTGCGAAAACACAGCGATATAGAAGACGGTATGAGATGTGCATAAAAACATGGCGATATAGGGGGGGTATGAGAGGTGCGCGTAAATACAGCGATATAGGGGAAAGTATGAGAGGTGCGCGAAAACTTGGCGTTACAGGGGAATGCATCAGAGGTGCCAGAAAATACAGCTAATTAGTGGAATACATGAGAGGTGCGCGAAAACAGGGCAATATAGGGGAAATTATGACAGGTGTGCGAAAACACGGCGATACCGGAGAATGTATCAGATGTGCGAGAAAACACAGCGGTATAGGGGAAATATTGAGAGGATGGAATACATAGCGATCTAGGTGAAGACATGAGAGGTGCGCAAAAACATGGCGATACAGGGGAAGCTATGAGAGGTGAGCAATAACACAGCGATAAAGGTGAATCTATGGGATGTGCGCGAAAAGACAGCGATATAGGGGAAGCTATGAGAGGTGCTCAAGGCACAGCGATATAGGGGATGCTATGGGAGGTGCATGAATACACAGCGATATAGTGGACGTGATGAGATGTGCATGAAAACGCAGTGATATTAGGGAAGGTATGAGAGGTGCACAAAAACACAGCGATATAGGAGAAGTTATGAGAGGTGTGCGAAAACACAGCGATATAGGGGAAGGTATGAAACGTGCACGAAAACGCAGTGATATAAGGGAAGGTATAGGAGATGCACGAAACAGGGCGATATAGGGGAACGTATGAGAGGTGCACGAAGGCACAGCGATATAGGGGATGCTATGGGAGGTGCGCAAAAACACCGTTATATAGGGGAAGACATGAGAGGTGCGCAAAAACAGGTCAATATAGTGGAACCTATGGGATGTGTGCGAAACCACGGCGATACAGGGGAATGTATGAGAGGTGCGAGAAAACACAGCGATATAGGGGACGCTATGGGACATGCGCAAAAAAACAGTGATATAGGGGAAGGTATGAGAGGTGCGCGAGAACACAGCGATATAGGGGAAATTGTATGAGGTGCACGAAAACATGCCAATACAGGAGAATGTATCAGAGGTGCGAGAAAACAAAGCGATATAGGGGAAGTAATGATAGGAGCGAAAACATAGCGATATAGGTGAAGACATGCGAGGTGCGCGAAAACACGGCGATATAGGGTAATCTATGAGATGTGAGCAATAACACAGCGATCAAGTTGAAGCTATGGGATGTGCGCGAAAACAGCGATGTAGGCGAAGCTATGGGAGGTGCGCGAAAACACAGCAATATAGGCGACGGTATGAGATGTGCATAAATACACGGCGATATTGGGGAAGCCATGAGAGGTGCCTGAAAACAGAGAGATATAGGGAAAGGTATGAGAGGTGTGCAAAAACACAGCGATATAAGGGAAGGTATCAGAGGTGCGAGAAAACACAGCGATATAGGGGACGCTATGGGACATGCGCAAAAAAACAGTGATATAGGGGAAGGTATGAGAGGTGCGTGAGAACACAGCGATATAGTGGAAATTGTATGAGGTGCACGAAAACATGGCAATACAGGAGAATGTATCAGAGGTGCGAGAAAACACAGCGATATAGGGGAAGTAATGATAGGAGCGAAAACATAGCGATATAGGTGAAGACATGTGAGGTGCGCGAAAACACGGCGATATAGGGTAAGCTATGAGATGTGAGCAATAACACAGCGATCAAGTTGAAGCTATGGGATGTGCGCGAAAACAGCGATTTTGGCGAAGCTATGGGAGCTGCGCGAAAACACAGCAATATAGGCGACGGTATGAGATGTGCATGAATACACGGCGATATTGGGGAAGGTATGAGAGGTGTGCAAAAACACAGCGATATAGGAGAAGTTAAGAGAAGTGCCTGAAAACACAGCGATATAGGAGAAGGTATGAGAGGTGCACGAAAACAGCGATATAGGTGAAGGAATGGGAGGTGCGTGAAAACAGGGCGATACTTGGGAAGGTATGAGAGGTGCGCGAAGGCACAGTGATATAAGGGATGCTATGGGAGGTGTGCGAATACACAGCGATATAGAGGACGTTATGAGATGTGCATAACAACACGGCGATATAGGGTAAGTTATGAGAGGTGCGCAAAAACACGGCGATATAGGGGAAGTTAAGAGAGGTGCGTGAAAACACAACGATATAAGGGAAGGTATGAAAGGTGACCGAAAACACAGCGATACAGGGGATGCTATGGGACGTGCGTGAAAACACAGTGATATAGTGGAAGGTATGGAAGGTGCGCGAAAACAGGGCGATATAGGGGAAGGTACGAGAGGTGCGCGAAGTCACAGCAATACAAGGGATGCTATGGGAGGTGCGCGAATACACAGCGATATAGGGGACGTTATGAGATGTGCATGAAAACACGGCAATATAGGGGAAGTTATAAGAACTGCGCAAAAATACAGCGAATTAGGAGAAGTTATGAGAGGTGCGTGAAAACACAGCGATATAAGGGAAGGTATGAGAGGTGCACGAAAACACCATGATATAGGGGAAGACATGAGAGGTGCGCAAAAACAGGGCAATATAGTGGAACCTATGGGATGTGCGTGAAACCACGGCGATACAGGGGAAAGTATCAGAGGTGCGAGAAAACACAGCGATATAGGGGACGCTATGGGACATGCGCAAAAAAACAGTGATACAGGGGAAGGTATGAGAGGTGTGCGAGAACACGGCGATATAGGGGAAATTGTAAGAGGTGCGCGAAAACACAGCGATATAGGGGACGGTATGAGATGTGCATGAATACACGGCGATATCGGGGAAGCCATCAGACGTGCGAGAAAACACAGTGATATAGGGGAAGTTATGAGAGCAGCGAAAACACAGCGATATAGGGGAAGGTATGAGAGGTGAGCAAAAACACAGCGAGAAAGGTGAAGCTATATCAGGGTGTGAAAAGACAGCGATATAGGTGAAGGCATGAGAGGTGTGCGAAAACACAGCGATGTAGTGGAAGCTATGGGAGCTGCGCGAAAACACAGCGATATAGGGGAATGTATGAAATATGCATGAAACACGGCGATATCGGGGATGCCATGAGAGATGCGCAAAAACACGGCTATATAGGGAAAAGTATGAGAGGTGCGCAAAAACACGGCAATACAGGGGAATGCATCAGAGGTGCAAGAAAACACAGCGATATAGGGGACGTTATGAGAGGAGTGAAAACAGAGCGAAATAGGGGAAGGCATGAGAGGTGCGCGAAAACAGGGCAATATAGTGGAAGCTATGGGATGTGTGTGAAAACAGGGCGATATAGGGGAAGGTATGAGAGGTGCACGAAAACACAGCGATTTAGAGGAAGGTATGGGAGGTGCGCGAAAGCACAGCGATATAAGGGACGGTATGAGAGGTGCACGAAAACACAACGATAAAAGGGAAGGTATGGGAGGTGCGTGAAAACAGGACGATATAGGGGAAGGTATGAGATGTGCGCGAAGGCACAGTGAAATAGGGGATTCTATGGGAGGTGCGTGAATACACAGCAATATGGGGGACATTATGAGATGTGATTGAAAACACGGCGATATAGGGGAAGGTATGAGAGGTGCAAGAAAACACAGCGATATAGGGGAAGACATGAGAGGAGTGAAAACAGAGCGAAATAGGGGAAGGCATGAGAGGTGCGCGAAAACAGGGCAATATAGTGGAAGCTATGGGATGTGTGTGAAAACAGGGCGATATAGGGGAAGGTATGAGAGCTGCGCGAAAACACAGCGATATAGGGGACTCCATGGGACGTGCGTGAAAACACAGTGATATAGGGGAATGTATGCGAGCTGCGCGAGAACACGGCGATATAGGGGAAAGTAGGAGAGGTCCGCCAAATCTTGGCGTTATAGGGGAATGCATCAGAGGCGTGAGAAAACACAGCGATGTAGGGGAAGACATGAGAGGTGCGCGAAAACAGGGCAATGTAGTGGAAGCTGTGGGACGTGCGCGAAAACACAGTGATATAGGGGATGGTATGAGAGTTGTGCGAGAACACGGCAATATAGGCGAAATTATGAGAGGTGCGCGAAAACACGGCGATACAGGAGAATATATCAGATGTGCGAGAAAACACAGCGATATAGGGGAATTAATGAGAAGAGCGAAAACATAGCGATCTAGGTGAAGACATGAGAGGTGCGCGAAAACACGGCGATATAGGGGAAGCTATGAGAGGTGAGCAAAAACATGGCGATATAGAGGAATCTATGAGAGGTGAGCAATAACACAGTGATAAAGGTGAAGCTATGGGATGTGCGCGAAAAGACAGCGATATAAGGGAAGGTATAGGAGGTGGGCGAAAACAGGGCGATATAGGGGAAGGTATGGGAGGTGCGCGAAAACAGGGCGATATTGGGGAAGGTATGAGAGGTGCGCGGAAACATCGCAATACAGGGGAATGCATCAGAGGTGCGAGAAAACACAGTGATATAGGGGAAGTTATGAGAGCAGTGAAAACAGAGCGATATAGGGGAAGGTATGAGAGGTGAGCAAAAACACAGCGAGAAAGGTGAAGCGATATCAGGGTGTGAAAAGACAGCGATAAAGGTGAAGGCATGAGAGGTGCGCGAAAACACAGCGATGTAGCGGAAGCTATGGGAGCTGCGCGAAAACACAGCGATATAGGGGAATGTATGAAATATGCATGAAACACGGCGATATCGGGGATGCCATGAGAGATGCGCAAAAACACGGCTATATAGGGAAAAGTATGAGAGGTGCGCAAAAACACGGCAATACAGGGGAATGCATCAGAGGTGCAAGAAAACACAGCGATATAGGGGACGTTATGAGAGGAGTGAAAACAGAACGAAATAGGGGTAGGCATGAGAGGTGCGCGAAAACAGGGCAATATAGTGGAAGCTATGGGATGTGTGCGAAAACAGGGCGATATAGGGGAAGGTATGAGAGGTGCACGAAAACACAGCGATTTAGGGGAAGGTATGGGAGGTGCGCGAAAGCACAGCGATATAAGGGACGGTATGAGATGTGCATGAATACAAGGCAATATTGGGGAAGCCATGAGAGATGCGCGAAAACACAGCAATATAGGGGAAGGTATGAGAGGTGCACGAAAACACAACGATAACAGGGAAGGTATGGGAGGTGCGTGAAAACAGGACGATATAGGGGAAGGTATGAGATGTGCGCAAAGGCACAGCGATATAGGGGATTCTATGGGAGGTGCGCGAATACACAGCAATATGGGGGACGTTATGAGATGTGATTGAAAACACGGCGATATAGGGGAAGGTATGAGAGGTGTGCAAAAATACAGCGATATAGGAGAAGTTATGAGAGGTGCGTGAAAACACAGCGATATAGGGGAAGGTATGAGAGGTGCACGAAAACACAGGATATAGAGGAAGGTATGGGAGGTGCGCGAAAACACAGTGATATAGTGGAAGACATGAGAGTGCTCGAAAACAGGGCTATATAGTGGAAGCTATGGGATATGAGCGAAAACATGGCGATACAGGGAAAGGTATGAGGGGTGCCCGAAAACACAGCGATACAGGGGATGCTATGGGACGTGCGTGAAAACACAGTGATATAGTGGAAGTTATGAGAGGTGTGCAAGAACATGGCTATATAGGGGAAATTATGAGAGGTCCGCGAAAACACGGCGATATATGAGAAGTTATGAGAAGTGAGTGAAAACACAGCGATATAGGTGAAGGTATGAGAGGTGAGGGAAAACACAGCGACGTGGGCATAGCTATGGGAGGTGCGCGAAAGCACAGCGATATAAGGGACGGTATAAGATGTGCATGAATACACGGCAATATTGGGGAAGGTATGAGAGGTGCGCGAAGGCTCAGCGATATAGGGGATGCTATGGCAGGTGCGCGAATACACAGCGATATATGGGACGTTAAGAGATGTGCATTAAAACACGGCGATATTGGGGAAGCCATGAGAGGTGTGCAAAAATACGGCGATATAGGAGAAATTATGAGAGGTGCGTGAAAACACAGCGATATAGAGGGAGGTATGGAAGGTGCGCGAAAACAGGGCGATATAGGGGAAGGTATGAGAGGTGCGCGAAGTCACAGCAATACAAGGGATGCTATGGGAGGTGCGCGAATACACAGCGATATAGGGGACGTTATGAGATGTGCATGAAAACACGGCAATATAGGGGAAGTTATAAGAACTGCGCAAAAATACAGCGAATTAGGAGAGGTTATGAGAGGTGCGTGAAAACACAGCGATATAAGGGAAGGTATGAGAGGTGCGCGAAAACACCGTGATATAGGGGAAGACATGAGAGGTGCGCAAAAACAGGGCAATATAGTGGAACCTATGGGATGTGCGTGAAATCACGGCGATACAGGGGAAAGTATCAGAGGTGCGAGAAAACACAGCGATATAGGGGACGCTATGGGACATGCGCAAAAAAACAGTGATACAGGGGAAGGTATGAGAGGTGTGCGAGAACACGGCGATATAGGGGAAATTGTAAGAGGTGCGCGAAAACACAGCGATATAGGGGACGGTATGAGATGTGCATGAATACACGGCGATATCGGGGAAGCCATCAGTGGTGCGAGAAAACACAGTGATATAGGGGACGGTATGAGATGTGCAGGAATACATGGCGATATTGGGGATTCCATGAGAGCTGCGCGAAAACACAGCATTATAGTGTAAGGTATGAGAGGTGTTCAAAAACACAGCGATATAGTGGAAGTTATGAGAGGTGATATGGGGAATGTATGAGAGGTGCACAAAAGCACAGCGATATAGGGGAAGGTATGGGAGGTGCGCGAAAACAGGGCGATATTGGGGAAGGTATGACAGGTGCGCGAAAACATCGCAATACAGGGGAATGCATCAGAGGTGCGAGAAAACACAGTGATATAGGGGAAGTTATGAGAGCAGCGAAAACACAGCGATATAGGGGAAGGTATGAGAGGTGAGCAAAAACACAGCGAGAAAGGTGAAGCTATATCAGGGTGTGAAAAGACAGCGATATAGGTGAAGGCATGAGAGGTGTGCGAAAACACAGCGATGTAGCGGAAGCTATGGGAGCTGCGCGAAAACACAGCGATATAGGGGAATGTATGAAATCTGCGCGAAAACACAGCGATATAGGGGATGCCATGAGAGATGCGCAAAAACACGGCTATATAGGGAAAAGTATGAGAGGTGCGCAAAAACACGGCAATACAGGGGAATGCATCAGAGGTGCAAGAAAACACAGCGATATAGGGGACGTTATGAGAGGAGTGAAAACAGAGCGAAATAGGGGAAGGCATGAGAGGTGCGCGAAAACAGGGCAATATAGTGGAAGCTAGGGGATACTAAGGGAGGTGCGTGAATACTCAGAGATATATGGGACGTTATGAGATGTGCATGAAAACACGGCTATATTGGGGAAGCCATGAGAGGTGTGCAAAAATACGGCGATATAGGGGAAGGTATGAGAGCTGCGTGAAAACACACTGATATAGGGGAATGTATGAGAGGAGTGCAAAAACAGGGCGATATAGGGGAAGTTATGAGAGGTGTGTGAAAACCCAGCGACATTGGGGACGTTATGAGATGTGCGTGAAAACACGGTGATATTGGGGAAGGTATGAGAGGTGTGCAAAAACACAGCGGTATACGGAAATGCATGAGAGGTGCACGAAAACAGCGATATAGGTGAAGGAATGGGAGATGCGTGAAAACAGGGCGATATTTGGGAAGGTATGAGAGGTGCGCGAAGGCACAGTGATATAAGGGATGCTATGGGAGGTGCGCGAATACACAGCGATATAGAGGACGTTATGAAATGTGCTTAACAACACGGCGATATAGGGTAAGTTATGAGAGGTGCGCAAAAACACGGCGATATAGGGGAAGTTAAGAGAGGTGCGTGAAGACACAGCGATATAGGGGAAGGTATGAGAGGTGCGCGAAAACACAGTGGTATAGGGGACGGTATGAGATGTGCATGAAGACACGGTGATATCGGGGAAGCCATCAGTGGTGCGAGAAAACACAGTGATATATGGGATGGTATGAGATGTGCATGAATACATGGTGATATTGGGGATTCCATGAGAGGTGTGCAAAAACACAGCGATATAGGGGAAGGTATGTGAGGTGCGCGAAAACAGGGCGATATTGGGGAAGGTATGAGAGGTGCGCGAAAACATCGCAATACAGGGGAATGCATCAGAGGTGCGAGAAAACACAGTGATATAGGGGAAGTTATGAGAGCAGCGAAAACACAGCGATATAGGGGAAGACATGAGATGTCCGCGAAAACACGGCGATATAGTGGAAGCTATGAGAGGTGCGCAAAAACACAGCGATAAAGGTGAAGCTATATCAGGGTGCGAAAAGACAGCGATATAGGTGAAGGCATGAGAGGTGTGCGAAAACACAGCGATGTAGCGGAAGCTATGGGATGTGCGCGAAAACACAGCGATATAGGGGAATGTATGAAATATGCATGAAACACGGCGATATCGGGGATGCCATGAGAGATGCGCAAATACACGGCTATATAGGGAAAAGTATGAGAGGTGCGCAAAAACACGGCGATACAGGGGAATGCATCAGAGGTGCAAGAAAACACAGCGATATAGGGGACGTTATGAGAGGAGCGAAAACAGAGCGACATAGGGGAAGGCATGAGAGGTGCGCGAAAACAGGGCAATATAGTGGAAGCTATGGGATGTGTGCGAAAACAGGGCGATATAGGGGAAGGTATGAGAGGTGTGCGAAAAGACAGCGATATAGGGGAAGGTACGAGAGATGCACGAAAACACAGTGATATCGGGGAAGATATGGGAGCTGCGCGAAAACAGCGCAATATAGGGGAAGGTATGAGATGTGCACTAAAACACAGCGATACAGGGGAAGGAATGGGAGGTGTGCGAAAACAGGGCGATATAGGGGAAGGTATGAGAGGTGCGCGAAAACACAGCGATATAGGGGACGCTATGGGACGTGCGCAAAAACACAGCGATATAGGAGACGGTATGAGATGTGCATAAAAACATGGAGATATAGGGGAAGGTATGAGATGTGCGTGACAACACGGCGATGCAGGGGAATGTATCAGAGGTGTGAGAAAACACAGCGATATAATGGAAGTAATGACAGGAGCGAAAACATAGCGATATAGGTGAAGACATGAGAGGTGCGTGAAAACACAGTGAGATAGGGGAAGTTATGAGAGGTGAGCAATAACACAGCGATAAAGATGAAGCTATGGGATGTGCG
Organism: Mobula birostris; assembly: GCF_030028105.1. NCBI lineage: Eukaryota > Metazoa > Chordata > Chondrichthyes > Myliobatiformes > Myliobatidae > Mobula > Mobula birostris. Next base: position 148,003 of record NW_027278612.1, read on the forward strand.
CAAAAAGACAGCGATATAGGGGAATGTATGAGAGGTGCGCGAAAACACAGCGACGTGGGCGTAGCTATGGGAGGTGCGCGAAAGCACAGCGATATAAGGGACGGTATGAGATGTGCATGAATACACGGCAATATTGGGGAAGCCATGAGAGATGCGCGAAAACACAGCAATATAGGGGAAGATATGAGAGGTGTGTGAAAACACAGCGATATAGGGGACGGTATGAGAGGTGTGTGAAAACACAGCGATATAGGGGACGGTACGAGATGTGCATGAATACACAGCGATAGTCGGGAAACCATGAGAGTTGTGCGAAAACAGGGCGATATAGAGGAAGTTATGAGAGGTGAGCAAAAGTACGGCGATATAGGGGACGTTATGAGATGTGCATGAAAACACGGCGTTATACGGAAAGGTATGAGAGGTGCACGAAGGCACAGCGATATAGGGGATGCTATGGGTGGTGCGCGAAAACACAGTGATATAGGGGACGGTATGAGATGTGTATGAAAACACGGCGATATATGGGAAGCTATGAGAGGTGCAAGAAAACACGGCGATATAGGGGAAAGTATGAGAGGTGCGCGAAAACTTGGCATTACAGGCAAATGCATCAGAGGTGCGAGAAAAGGCAGCGATGTAGGGGAAGACATGAGAGGTGCGTAAAAACAGGGCAATATAATGGAAGCTATGGGATGTGCGCAAAAACAGGGCGATGTAGGGGAAGTTAAGAGAGCTGCGCGAAAGCACAGCGATATAGGGGAATCTATGGGACGTGCGCGAAAACACACTGATATAGGGGAAGGTTAAGAGATGTGCGAGAACACGGCGATATAGGGGAAATTATGAGAGGTGCGCAAAAACACGGCGATACGGGAGAATGTATCAGACGTACGAGGAAACACAGCGATATAGGGGAAGTAATGAGAGGAGCAAAAACATAGCGATCTCGGTGAAGACATGAGAGGTGAATGAAAACACGGCGATATGGGGGAAGCTATGAGAGGTGAGCAAAAACACTGCGATACAGGGGAAGCTATGAGAGGTGAGCAATAACACAGCGATAAAGGTGAATCTATGGGATGAGCGCGAAAAGACAGCGATATAGGGGAAGCTATGAGAGGTGCGCAAGGCACAGCGATATAGGGGATGCTATGGGAGGTGCGTGAATACACAGCAATATAGGGAACGTGATGAGATGTGCATGAAAACGCAGCGATATTAGGGAAGCTATGAGAGGTGCACAAAAACACAGCGATATAGGGGACAGTATGAGATGTGCATGAATACACGGCGATAGACGGGAAACAATGAGAGGTGTTCAAAAACACAGCGATATAGGGAAAGTTATGAGAGGTGCGTGAAAACACAGTGATATAGGGGAAGGTATGAGAAGAGCGTGAAAACAGGGCGCTATAGAGGAGGTTATGAGAGATGCGTGGAAACCCAGCGATATAGGGGAGATTATGAGATGTGCATGAAAACACGGCGATATAGGGGAAGGTATGAGAGGTGCGCGAAGGCACAGCGATATAGGGAATGTTATGGGAGGTGCACGAATACACAGCGAAATAGGGGACGTTATGAGATGTGCATGAAAACACAGCGATATAGGGGAAGGTCTGAGAGGTGCACGAAAATGCAGCGATACAAGGGAAGGTATAGGAGGTGCACGAAAACAGGGCGATATAGGGGAATGTATGAGAGGTGCACGAAGGCACAGCGATATAGGGGATGCTATGGGAGGTGCGTGAAAACACAGTAATATAGGGGACGGTATGAGATGTGTATAAAAACACGGCGATATAGGGGGAGGTATCAGATGTGCGAGAAAACACAGCCATATAGGGGAAGTATTGAGAGGAGCGAAAACATAGCCATCTAGGTGAAGACATGAGAGGTGCGTGAAAACACGGCGATATGGGGGAAGCTATGAGAGGTGAGCAAAAACACGGCGATACAGGGGAAGCTATGGGATGTTCACGAAAAGACAGCGATATAGGAGAAGCTATGAGAGGTGCGCAAGGCACAGCGATATAGGTGATGCTATGGGAGGTGCGTGAATACACAGCAATATAGGGAACGTGATGAGATGTGCATGAAAACGCAGCGATATTAGGGAAGGTATGAGAGGTGCAGAAAAACACAGCGATATAGGAAAAGTTATGAGAGGTGTGCGAAAACACAGCGATATAGGGGAAGGTATGGGAGGTGCACGAATACACAGCGATATAGGGGACATTATGAGATGTGCATAAAAACACGGCGATATTAGGGAAGTTATGAGAGGTGAGCAATAATACAGCAATATAGCAGAAGTTATTAGAGGTGCGTGAAAACACAGCGATATAGGGGGAGGTATGAGAGGTACACGAAAACACAGCAATAGAGGGGAAGGTATGGGAGGTGCTCGAAAGCAGGGTGATATAGGGGAAGTTATGAGAGGTGCGTGAAAACCCAGCGATATAGGAGACGTTATGAGATGTGCATGAAAACACGACGTTATAGGGGAAGGTATGAGAGGTGCACGAAAATGCAGCGTTATAAGGGCAGGTATAGGAGGTGCGTGATAACAGGGCGCTATAGGGGAAGGTATGAGAGGTGCACAAAAGTACATTCGATATAGGGGATGCTATGGTAGGTGAGCAAAAACACAGCGATATAGGAGACGGTATGCGATGTGCATGAAAACGTGGCGATATAGGGGGAGGTATGAGAGGTGCGCATAAACACGGCGATATAGGGGAAGTATGAGAGGTGCGCGAAAACTTGGCGTTACATGGGAATGCATCAGAAGTGCGAGTAAACACAGTGATGTAGGGGAGGACATGAGATTTCCGCGAAAACGGCAATATAGTGGAAGCTATGGGATGTGCGCGAAAACAGGGCGATATAGGGGAAGGTATGAGAGGTGCGCGAAAACATAGCGATATAGGGGACGCTATGGGACGTGCGCGAAAACACAGTGATATAGGGGAAGGTATGAGAGGTGTGTGAAAACACAGCGATATAGGGGACGCTATTGGACGTGCGCGAAAACACAGTGATATAGGGAAAGATATGAGAGGTGTGCGAGAACACGGCGATACAGGGGAATGTATCAGAGGTGCGAGAACACAGAGCGATATAGGGGAAGTAATGAGAGGAGCGGAAACACAGCGATATAGGTGAAGACATGAGAATTACGTGAAAACACAGCGATATTGGGGAAGCCATGAGAGGTGTGTGAAAAGACACCGATATAGGGGAAGGTATGGGAGGTGTGCAAAAACAGGGCGATATAGGGGAAGATATGAGAGGTGAACGACAGCACAGCGGTATAGGGGACGCTATGGAAGTGCGCGAATACCCAGCGATATAGGGGACATTAACAGACGTGCATGAAAACACGGCGATATTGGGGAAGCCACGAGAGGTGCACAAAAATACATCGATATGGGAGAAGTTATGAGAGGTGCGTGAAAACACAACGATATTGGGGGAGGTATGAGAGGTGCACGAAAACATGGCGATATAGGGGAAGGTATGAGAGGTGCGCGAAGGCACAGCAATATAGGCGATGCTATGTGAGGTGCGCGAAAACACAGTGCTATAGGGGAAGACATGAGAGGTGCGCAAAAACACTGAGATACAGGGGAAGCTATGACAGATGAGCAATAACACAGCAATAAAGGTGAATCTATGGGATGTACGCGAAAAGTCAGCGATATAGGGGAAGGTATGAAAGGTGCGCAAGGCACAGCGATATAGGGGGAGGTATGAGAGGTGCATGAAAACACAGTGATATAGGGGAAGGTATGGAAGGTGCTCGTAACAGGGTGATATAGATGAAGTTATGAGAGGTATGTGAAGGCACAGCAATATAGGGGATGCTATGGAAGGTGCGTGAAAACACAGTGATATAGGGGAAGACATGAGAGGTGTGCGAAAACATGGCAATATAGGGGAAGCTATGAGAGGTGAGCAAAAACACGGCGATACAGGGGAAGCTATGAGAGGTGAGCAATAACACAGCGATAGTGAATCTATGGGATGTGCGCAAAAAGACAGCGATTTAGGGGAAGGAATGAGAGGTGCGCAAGGCACAGTGATATAGGGGATGTATGGGAGGTGCGTGAATAAACAGCGATATAGGGGACGTGATGAGATGTGCATGAAGACGCAGCGATATTAGGGAAGTTATGAGAGGTGCACAAATTCACAGCGATATAGGAGAAGTTATGAGAGGTGTGTGAAAACACAGCGATATAGGGAAGGTATGAGAGGTGCACGAAAACAGCGATATAGGTGAAGGAATGGCAGGTGCGCGAAACCAGGGCGATATAGGTGAATGACTGCGAGGAGCACGAAAACAGGGCGATATAGGGGAAGATATGAGAGGTGCGAGAAGGCACAGCGTAATAGGGGATGCTATGGGAGGTGCGCGAATACACAGCGATATAGGGGATGTTATGAGATGTGCATAACAATACGGCGATATAAGGGAAGTTATAAGAGGTGCGCAAAAACACGGCGATGCAGGGGAAGCTATGAGAGGTGAGCAATAACACAGCGATAAAGGTGAATCTATGCGATGTGCGTGAAAAGACAGCGATATAGGGAAAGGTATGAGAGGTGTGTGAAAACACAGCGATATAGGGGACGGTATGAGAAGTGTGTGAAAACACAGCGATATAGGGGATGGTACGAGATGTGCATGAATACACAGCGATAGTCGGGAAACCATGAGAGTTGTGCGAAAACAGGGCGATATAGAGGAAGTTATGAGAGGTGAGCAAAAGTACGGTGATATCGGGGAAATTATGAGATGTGCATGGAAACGCGGCGATATAGGGGAAGGTATGAGAGGTGCACGAAGGCACAACGATATAGGGGATGTTATGGGAGGTGCACGAATACACAGCGAAATAGGGGACGTTATGAGATGTGCATGAAAACACAGCGATATAGGGGAAGGTCTGAGAGGTGCACGAAAACGCAGCGATACAAGGGAAGGTTTAGGAGGTGCGCGAAAACAGGGCGATATAGGGGAATGTATGAGAGGTGCACGAAGGCACAGCGATATAGGGGATGCTATGGGAGGTGCGTGAAAACACAGTAATATAGGGGACGGTATGAGATGTGTATAAAAACACGGCGATATAGGGGGAGGTATCAGATGTGCGAGAAAACACAGCGATATATGGGAAGTAATGAGAGGAGCGAAAACATAGCGATCTCGGTGAAGACATGAGAAGTGCGTGAAAACACGACGATATGGGGGAAGCTATGAGAGGTGAGCAAAAACACTGCGATACAGGGGAAGCTATGAGAGGTGAGCAATAACACAGCGATAAAGGTGAATCTATGGGATGAGCGCGAAAAGACAGCGATATAGGGGAAGCTATGAGAGGTGCACAAGGCACAGCGATATAGGGGATGCTATGGGAGGTGCGTGAATACACAGCAATATAGGGAACGTGATGAGATGTGCATGAAAACGCAGCGATATTAGGGAAGGTATGAGAGGTGCACAAAAACACAGCGATATAGGGGACAGTATGAGATGTGCATGAATACACGGCGATAGACGGGAAACAATGAGAGGTGTTCAAAAACACAGCGATATGGGGAAAGTTATGAGAGGTGCGTGAAAACTCAGTGATATAGGGGAAGGTATGAGAGGAGCGTGAAAACAGGGCGATATAGGGGAGGTTATGAGAGATGCGTGGAAACCCAGCGATATAGGGGAGATTATGAGATGTGCATGAAAACACGGCGATATAGGGGAAGGTATGAGAGGTGCGCGAAGGCACAGCGATATAGGGAATGTTATGGGAGATACACGAATACACAGCGAAATAGGAGACGTTATGAGATGTGCATGAAAACACGGCGATATAGGGGAAGGTATGAGAGGTGCGCGAAGGCACAGAGAAATAGGGAATGTTATGGGATGTGCACGAATACACAGTGAAATAGGGGATGTTATGAGATGTGCATGAAAACACAGCGATATAGTGGAAGGTATGAGAGGTGCACGGAAACGCAGTGATATAAGGGAAGTTATAGGAGGTGCGCGAAAACAGGGCGATATAGGGGAAGGTATGAGAGGTGCACGAAGGCACAGCGATACAGGGGTTGCTATGGGAGGTGCGCGAAAACACAGCGATATAGGAGACGGTATGAGATGTGCATAAAAACATGGCAATATACGGGGAGGTATGAGAGGTGCGCGTAAACACGGCAATATAGGGGAAAGTATGAGAGGTGCGCGAAAACTTGGCGTTACATGGGAATGCATCAGAAGTGCCAGAAAACACAGCGATGTAGTGGAAGACATGAGAGGTGCGCGAAAACAGGGCAATATAGTGGAAGGTATGGGATGTGCGCGAAAAGAGGGCGATATAGGCGAAGGTAGGAGAGGTGTGCGAGAACACGGCGATATTGGGGACATTATGAGAGGTGTCAGAAAACACGGCGATACGGGAGAATGTATCAATTGTGCGAGAAAACACAGCGATATAGGGGAAGTATTGAGAGGAGCGAAAACATAGTGATCTAGGTGAAGACATGACAGGTGAGCAAAAACACGGCAATACAGGGGAAGCTATGAGAGGAGAGCAATAACACAGCGATAAAGCTGAATCTATGGAGATGTGTGCGAAAAGACAGCAATATAGGGGAAGCTATGAGAGGTGCGCAAGGCACAGCGATATAGGGGATGCGATGGGAGGTGTGTGAATATACAGCGATATAGGGGACGTGATGAGATGTGCATAAAAACGCAGCGATATTAGGGAAGGTATGAGAGGTGCACAAAAACACAGTGATATAGGAGAAGTTATGAGCGGTGTGTGAAAACACAGCAATATAAGGGATGCTATGGGATGTGCGCAAAAACAGGGCGATATAGGGGGAGGTATGAGAGGTTCGCGAAAACACAGCGATATAGGGGACGGTATGAGATGTGCATAAAAACACGGCGATATAGGGGGAGGTATGAGAGGTGCGCTAAAACACAGCGATGTAGTGGAATACATGAGAGGTGCGCGAAAACAGGACGATACAGGGAAATGCATCAGAGATGCGAGAAAACACAGTAATATAGGGGACGCTATGGGATGTGCGCGAAAACACAGTGATATAGGGGAAGGTATGAGAGATGTGCGAGAACACGGCGATATAGGAGAAATTATGAGAGATGCGCGAAAACACGGCGATATAGGGAAAATTATGAGAGGTGCGCGAAATCACGATGATACGGGAGAATGTATCAGATGTGCAAGAAAACACAGCGATATAGGGGAAGTATTGAGAGGAGTGAAAACATAGCAACCTAGGTGACGACATGAGAGGTGCACGAAAACACGGAGATATAGGGGAAGGTATGAGAGGTGCGCGAAGGCACAGCGATATAGGGGATGCTATGGGAGGTGCGCAAATACACAGCGATATAGGGGACGTTATGAGATGTGCATAACAACACGGCGATATAGGGGAAGTTATAAGAGGTGCGCAAAAACACGGCGATACAGGGGAAGCTATGACAGATGAGCAATAACACAGCAATAAAGGTGAATCTATGGGATGTGCGCGAAAAGTCAGCGATATAGGGGAAGGTATGAGAGGTGAGCAAAAACACGGCAATATAGGGGAAGCTATGAGAGGTGAGCAAAAACACGGCGATACAGGGGAAGCTATGAGAGGTGAGCAATAACACAGCGATAGTGAATCTATGGGATGTGCGCAAAAAGACAGCGATTTAGGGGAAGGAATGAGAGGTGCGCAAGGCACAGCAATATAGGGGATGTATGGTAGGTGCGTGAATACACAGCGATATAGGGGACGTGATGAGATGTGCATGAAAACGCAGCGATATTAGGGAAGTTATGAGAGGTGCACAAAAACACAGCGATATAGGAGAAGTTATGAAAGGTGTGTGAAAACACAGCGATATAGGGAAGGTATGAGAGGTGCACGAAAACAGCGATATAGGTGAAGGAATGGCAGGTGCGCGAAACCAGGGCGATATAGGTGAATGACTGCGAGGAGCACGAAAACAGGGCGATATAGGATAAGATATGAGAGGTGCGCGAAGGCACAGCGAAATAGGGGATGCTATGGGAGGTGCATGAATACACAGCGATATAGGGGACGTTATGAGATGTGCATAAAAATACGGCGATATAGGGGAAGTTATGAGAGGTGTGCAAAAACACGGCGATGTAGGGGAAGCTATGAGATGTGAGCAATAACACAGCGATAAAGGTGAATCTATGCGATGTGCGCGAAAAGACAGCGATATAGGGAAAGGTATGAGAGGTGTGTGAAAACACAGCGATATAGGGGACGGTACGAGATGTGAATGAATACACGGCGATAGTCGGGAAACCATGAGAGTTGTGCGAAAACACAGCGATATAGGGAAGTTATGAGAGGTGTGCGAAAACAGGGCGATATAGAGGAAGTTATGAGAGGTGAGCAAATGTACGGCAATATAAGGGACGTTATGAGATGTGGAGGAAAACATGGCGATATACGGAAAGGTATGAGAGGTGCACGAAGGCACAGGGATATAGGGGATGCTATGGGAGGTGCGCGAAAACACAGTGATATAGGGGACGGTATGAGATGTGTGTGAAAATACGTCCATATATGGGAAGCTATGAGAGGTGCGCGAAAACACGGCGATATAGGGGAAAGTAGGAGAGGTGCGCGAAAACTTGGCGTTACAGGCGAATGCATTAGAGGTGCGAGAAAACACAGCGATATAGGGGAAGACATGAGAGGTGCCCGAAAACAGGGCAATATAGTGGAAGCTATGGGATGTGCGCAAAAGCCGGGCGATGTAGTGGAAGGTAAGAGAGCTGCGCGAAAGCACAGCGATATAGGGGAAGGTATGAGAGATGTGCGAGAACACGGCGATATAGGGGAAATTATGAGAGGTCTGCGAAAACACGGCGATACGGGAGAATGTATCAGACGTGCGAGAAAACACAGCGATATAGGGGAAGTAATGAGAGGAGCAAAAACATAGCGATCTTGGTGAAGACATGAGAGGTGCGCGAAAACACGGCGATATGGGGGAAGCTATGAGAGGTGAGCAAAGACACGGCGATACAGGGGAAGCTATGAGAGGTGAGCAATAACACAGCGATAAAGGTGAATCTATGGGATGAGGGCGAAAAGACAGCGATATAGGGGAAGCTATGAGAGGTGCGCAAGGCACAGCGATATAGGGGATACTATGGGAGGTGCGTGAATACACAGCGATATAGGGAACGTGATGAGATGTGCACGAAAACGCAGTGATATTAGGGAAGGTATGAGAGGTGCACAAAAACACAGCGATATAGGGGACGGTATGAGATGTGCATGAATACACGGCGATAGACGGGAAACAATGAGAGGTGTTCAAAAACACAGCGATATGGGAAAGTTATGAGAGGTGCGTGAAAACACACTGATATAGGGGAAGATATGAGAGGAGCGTGAAAACAGGGCGATATAGGGGAAGTTATGAGAGATGCGTGGAAACCCAGCGATATAGGGGAGATTATGAGATGTGCATGAAAACACGGCGATATAGGGGAAGGTATGAGAGGTGCGCGAAGGCACAGCGATATAGGGAATGTTATGGGAGGTGCACGAATACACAGCGAAATAGGGGACGTTATGAGATGTGCATGTAAACACAGCGATATAGGGGAAGGTATGAGAGGTGCACGAAAACGCAGCGATGCAAGGGAAGGTATAGGAGGTGCGCAAAAACAGAGCGATATAGGGGAAGGTATGAGAGGTGCACGAAGGCACAGCGATATAGGGGATGCTATGGGAGGTGCGTGAAAACACAGTAATATAGGGGACGGTATGAGATGTGTTTAAAAACACGGCGATATAGGGGGAGGTATCAGATGTGCAAGAAAACACAGTGATATAGGGGAAGTAATGAGAGGAGCGAAAACATAGCGATCTAGGTGAAGACATGAGAGGTGAGCAAAAACACGGCGATACAGGGGAAGCTATGAGAGGTGAGCAATAACACAGTGATAAAGGTGAATCTATGGGATGAGTGCGAAAAGACAGCGATATAGGGGAAGCTATGAGAGGTGCGCAAGGCACAGCGATATAGGGGATGCTATGGGTGGTGCGTGAATACACAGCGATATAGGGAACGTGATGAGATGTCCATGAAAACGCAGCGATATTAGGGAAGGTATGAGAGGTGCAAAAAAACACAGCGATATAGGAAAAGTTATGAGAGGTGTGCGAAAACACAGCGATATAAGGGAAGGTATGGGAGGTGCACTAATACACAGCGATATAGGGGACATTATGAGATGTGCATAAAAACACGGCGATATTGGGGAAGTTATGAGAGGTGCGCAATAATACAGCAATATAGCAGAAGTTAATAGAGGTGAGTGAAAACACAGCGATATAGGGGGAGGTATGAGAGGTACACGAAAAAATAGCGATATAGGGGAAGGTATGTGAGGTGCTCGAAAGCAGGGTGATATAGGGGAAGTTATGAGAGGTCCGTGAAAACCCAGCGATATAGAGGACGTTATGAGATGTGCGTGAAAACACGGCGATATAGGGGAAGGTATGAGAGGTGCACGAAAATGCAGCTTTATAAGGGAAGGTGTAGGAGGTGCGTGAATACAGGGCGCTATAGGGGAAGGTATGAGAGGTGCAAAAAGGCACATTCGATATAGGGGATGCTATGGTAGGTGCGCAAAGGCACAGCGATATAGGAGACGGGATGAGATGTGCATAAAAACGTGGCGATATAGGGGGAGGTATGAGAGGTGCGCGTAAACACGGCGATATAGGGGAAAGTATGCGAGGTGCGCGAAAACTTGGCATTACAAGGGAATGCATCAGAGGTGCCAGAAAGCACAGTGATGTACTGCAATACATGAGAGGTGCGTGAAAACAGGGCAATATAGTGGAAGCTATGGGACGTGCATGAAAATTGGGCGATATAGGGGAAGGTATGAGAGTTGTGCGAGAACACGGCGATATATGGGAAATTATGAGAGGTGTGCGAAAACACGGCGATACGGGAGAATGTATCAGATGTGCTAGAAAACAGCGATATAGGGGAAGTATTGAGAGGAACGAAAACATTGCGATCTAGGTGAAGACATGAGAAGGGCGCGAAAACACGGCGATATAGGGGAAGCTATGAGAGGTGAGCAAAAACAGGGCGATACAGGGAAGCTATGAGAGGTGAGCAATAACGCAGTGATAAAGGTGAATCTATGGGATGTGCGCGAAAAGACAGCGATATAGGGAAGCTATGAGAGGTGCACGAAGGCACAGCGATATAAGGGAAGGTATAGGAGGTGGGCGAAAACAGGGCGATATAGGGGAAGGTATGGGAGGTGCACGAAGGCACAGCGATATAGGGGATGTTATGGGAGGTGCACGAACACACAGCGAAATAGGGGACGTTATGAGATGTGCATGAAAACACAGCGATATTATGGAAGGTATGAGAGGTGCACGAAAACGCAGTGATATAAGGGAAGTTATAGGAGGTGCGCGAAAACGGCAATATAAGGGAAGGTATGAGAGGTGCATAAAAACCCAATGATATTGGAGAAGTTATGAGAGGTGTGTGAAAACACAGCGATAAAGGGGAAGGTATGAAAGGTGCACGAAAACACAGCGATATAGGGGAAGGAATCGGAGGTGCGCGAAAACAGGGCGATATAGGGGAAGGTATGTGAGGTGCGCGAAGGCACAGCGATATAGGGGATGCTATGGGAGGTGCGCGAATACACAGCGATATAGGGGATGCTATGAGAGGTGCGTGAAAACACAGCGATATAGGGGGAGGTATGAGAGGTACACGAAAACACAGCGATAAGGGGAAGGTATGGGAGGTGCTCGAAAACAAGGCGATATAGAGAAAGGTATGAGAGGTGAGCAAAAACACGGGGATACAGGGGAAGCTATGAGAGGTGAGCAATAACACAGCGATAAATGTGAATCTATGGGATGTGCACAAGGCACAGCGATATAGGGGATGCTATGGGAGGTGCGTGAATACACAGCGATATAGGGGACGTGATGAGATGTGCATGAAAATGCAGCGATATTTGGGAAGGTATGAGAGTTGCAAAAAAAACACAGTGATATAGGAGCAGTTATGAGAGGTGTGTGAAAACACAACGATAT